>NW_028274820.1:78242031-78545061 GCF_037043125.1 Eumetopias jubatus
CACATTTTTTCCTCTATCCTCAGTGTTTTTTCACTTTTTTTGGATCATTTCCATGAACAAACACACAGTCCTACTGTTTTTCCTTTTTAAAAAAAGTTCTGTTCTTATCCTCATTTTTCACACCAGCTACTGTGTTCCTTCTTTCCTCTTCTTTGCAGGAAAACCCCTTTGAAGAAGTTGATTATATTTATTTTCTCTAATTTCTGTCTTTCTAGTCAATGTATCCATATTCATTTTAAGACAATTGAAATGTCTGTTCCTCAGAGAGTTGTGGCTTTTTTTAATCAAAAGGAACCTGTGCTTATTATGAGATCTATAGTAAGTTCATTTTTTCATGATTACTGATTTATTTGGAATTACTTTATAGGTTTCATTTTTTTCTTAATCCAAAAGGAGTCTCTGCTTTTTAAAGGAATGTTTAATCTATTTATAATCATTATGTTGCTGATTTGTTTGGGATTACTTGACAGATACCATTTTGTGTTTTCTAGTTAACATTTTTGTGTGTGTGTGCTTGTTTCATTCACCTTTCTTGATTTCTCTAACACTGATTGGATTTGACTTTCATTTTTCTTACTCTGTTGGTTTGGATGATATATACCTCTACATATACTTTCAGGGTCCCCCCCCCTTAAATTTTAACAAAAAAATACATATATGTGCATATATTTATGTATGTGCATATTTCAGTAAATTAAAAGCTTGCTTTAATTTTCCTCTCAAGCTTCTCTTTACTAGTTTCTATATTATTAATATCTAAAATTTTAATTCCAGCTAGCTTTTAAATACATCAGATTGGGTTATTCTAACTGCTGTGTTTTAAAAATATAGTTATATGGATTAGCAATATACTTAACTGATTTACTTGCTTACCTGTTCTCCTTGTAGCTCATTGCTTTCTTCTCTGGTGCTTTTTAATTTTCTTTCTGGAATATATTCATCCTCTGAGAGTTTATGTACTCTCAAATAAATCAAAATACATTTATTTTCCTAATGAATGAAGACTGTTACTCCACTGTAAGCAATCGAATCCTTGAAAGTTATCTATAATGTGTATGTATGTATATATATATATATGTATGTGTGTGTATGTATATATACATATATATGTATTATGTAAAATTATATATATAATTTTCCTTCTTTTTGAGCATTTTTGTTTGGAGATCTTTTCTACCCCATAAAGATTTTCCTTTCTTGTTTTCAAGATGCAATATGGCTTTATTCCAGTATTTAATCATAAATATTTCCCTTTTTATAAGAGTTGTCTTTACAACTTCACAAGTTTGGAGTCAGCTAAAGTATTGAGAATGTTTCAATGAAGTATTTTGGCATTCATAGTTTAGGAAAATATTCAGAGAAGGAAATATTGCTTTTTTTTGCTATTGTCCAATCTTACATCATCAAACACACTCAGTGTACTGAGTAAATTTTCCTAATAATATACAGTTCACTGAATTATTTCTCATTGTACAAAAGGTGCTAGGAAATTAATTTCTTCTGAAAGAGTTAAAAGGTTAGGAAACTTTTTTTCCCCAGATATCAATGCCCTTTCTTAAATGATAACTTCTCTGTCCTCATCCCCTAAAAAAATAGGAAGCTGAGGAAACTGAGTTAATCACCTTCCATCCCTTGTCCCATCAATACCATTTCTCAGCTGACTGTGTCTGCAAAAGTTAGTTCATTAATCACTATCCCTTGTCTACCTAGTTCAACAAATGGAGGAAATTGACCTTGTTTCAGTCACCCAAATCACCAATTCCTCTTATATCCCTTGGAAATGCCTACACCTATTATACAACTTCTCTTTGGTCTGGGGTAAGCATATTATCCAGTTCTATAACTTACTTCTCTTATTTCATATGGTGTCTTCTGAATTCTCTTCATACCGAGCCTCTCTCTATGTATTAGCATGCATTGCTGAGTTATTTGTGGTCCATGTGATTATCTTGTAGAGATATGGATACCTGTAGAAAATATTATATATAACGTAAGTGCCCCAAGCTCTGTTCTAACTCTCAAATGTGCTTAATTTCTTCTCCTTTATTAGAAATCACCCCTCTCAGAGAAAGCACGTAAGTGAAATTATTAACTGTACATTTTCAATTTGGAAATATTATCATTTTTAAAATTTTCTAACCATTTTCTCTTCCTTCCTATTATTATTATTATTTTTATTTTATTCAAGCATGTTTTTCTTTCTTCCTTCAGTCCTTAATAACATCTATATAGGAAACAAGTATACTAATTATCACCTCAACTGCTCTGTGGCAAGAGTTATCGTTACAGACAGTCTTTCAATACTGGAAAAAAAAATAGCAGCCATGTGATCCTCCACAGTCTATTTTTATATAAATTAATAAAACCATGTAACAATTGTCTTTATCTGAAAATATTGTGACAGTGTCTGAATGTTGCAAAGTTACCACAGCGGTTGCTTATTGAGGGAAAGATTAAGCATTGAAAGAGAGGCATTGTTTCAATTTTCACAAAGGCCAATAGAATTATGTTTAGATTCTTGAAGTACAGTGCTCAGAAAATAATTATTACAGTAACAACTTCATTAAACATTAAAAAAATGAGCTCATTTAATTGAATTACTTGTAATTGCTAATCGATTAGAAACACTTTCAGAAAGGTTATGGCATTCTTGGGTTTCAGGTTAGATAACTCTCAGGGGAAAAAAGCTCATTAACAGTTCTGTATTTAAAGATGAAATAAATTAAGACCAAGGATTGCAAAGAATTAGACAATTTCTTAGAACATTAAAAATGAACTAGTAAGAAAAGAAATATAGAACCTTAAAGAAGTGAAAGCATGAAACAAATTTCTGCAGTATTCAAGGTTGGAATATAGTTCATATCCAAACAATACATGACTACGTAGTATTATTTCTCATAAAAATTGTTTTTAATTTTTATATTGTGGATGTTTTTTGTTGTTAAAATCACACCTTCTATCAATAGTCTAGGACTGGCCTGCAGTTCAAGGTCTCTGCAGCAAATTTAAGCCCTGTACACCATGTGAGCACCTCAAATACTGTTTATCAGTGGTGTGACCCTGGTGAATTGATTGAACACTGTGTCTGTTTCCTGATCTATAAAATGAGGTTAGTAAAAGTGCTTCTTGGTTATTTTGAGAACTAAATAATGTAAGTGCAAAGTACTTAAAACAATGCTTGGAATTGAGGAATATTGAGTAAATTTAGTCTTTGCTGTTATTATAATAGTTGTTATAATAATTATTAACACTATAATAATTCTTGCACTTTACTTTCTGTCCACTTGTACATTTCCCTTTTTGGTTTACATATAAAAGACAATTTATCATCTAGAGCTCCAAGTACGATCCATAATTTCCCTCAAAATCTCACCTTGTACATTTCTCCTTGAATGAAGCAGCATCCCCTCATGACCCTACTGTTTAAACATCTGTACCTCTTGACATGAGAAAGATTTTTCAAAATAAGCACAAATGATTTTTTTCTGTCGACTACTCTTTTCTAGTGTTTTACTTGTGGGGACTTTACAGTTGAGAATTTAAAATGCCATCGTTATCACCGCCATCCCCCACCCTGACACACACACACACACACACACACTCTCTCTCTCTCTTCTTTTATCCTCCATGATTTTTTTCTCTCTCCTGATAATCGCTACCTTTGAATACATGTGAAAAATGGTAGGTAACTGAAAGGTCAATACTTTGTCTAGAAGAAAAAGAATCAGCAAACAGCCAAAATATATTTGGTTGCTCAATTTTCATGTCATCAAAGACTGATTCTTTGATGCAGTGGATAGGCCATAAGAAAAATTTAAAGCATCCTCTATCATTTTCCAGGCAGCTGCTGTTTAATGAGAAGGAGAGAAAGAGAAAAGGAGAGAGGAAGAGAGGCAGGTTGAGGAGGGAGAGGGAAGCAAAAAAGGAAACATTCTTTGTAATGAGTGGAAGCTTGGTAAATTCTTCACCACAAAATTGCTAGAGTTTGGATATGGGCCCGTATTGCAAGATTCAGACATTGTATACGTGGGTTTTCATCATTTTGTATGTATTTGTAGATAGTTTAGTGGAGTGGTAGATGTTATTGGAGGTTCTCAAATACTGTTTTAATCTACAAGATCCAGTAATTCTATTTCTGAACTACAAGAAAATGTTAAAGATTTTATCCATTTGAGAGACAGAGCAAGCACATGAGAAGGAGGGAGGGTCATAAGGAAAGGGTGAAGGAGAGGGACAAGCAGTCTACCCCTGAGCATGGAGCCCAATGTGGGGCTTGAACCCAGAAACCTGAGATCTGGACCTGAGCCTAAGTCAGCCGCTTAACTGAGACACCCAGAGGCCCCTCTACAAAAAAATGTTAAAGCTTGAAATAGGTGGGTGGATGGGTGCGTGTGTATGTGACAGAGAAAGAGAGACCGTTGAAGTCATAAGTTTTGTGTGTTCATGTTCAAGAGAGGAAGAGAAAAGAAGAAAAAAGAGAAAACCCTTAACACAATAGTCGGTTTCTTGGCTTGATCTCTGTCAGTAGTCCTCTCCCTGATCTTGCATATATGTATTTTCTATATTTTTTGTACATCATTCCAGAGTTCAAGACTTATGAAACTTGAATTAATTTTTTTCTATAAATAAAAATTGTTGTGACTTACCACAAACAGACCACATGATTTTATGAACTGAGAACTACCTACCTAAGGCAAAAGAGCCTTTTGCAAGAACATTACCTGGTTAACCAATTGATACTTTACGATCATTGCTTTCATTAACTCGTTAAAGTAGTGTTATTTAAGTATCAGCCATGCACAGTTAGAAATATTTCAATCTGGAAAGTGCCTGGTGTTTCTTTTTTTTTTTAATTTTTTATTGTTATGTTAATCACCATACATCATTAGTTTTTGATGTAGTGTTCCCTGATTCATTGTTTGTGCATAACACCCAGTGCTCCACGCAGAACGTGCCCTCTTTAATACCCATAACCAGAAGTGCCTGGTGTTTCTAATACCACAGTCTCCTAACTTGACACAAACAAGGTCAACATATTTTTGAAAAATACCTGATAACATGCAGACCTAAAGTTTGCATATTCTTCATTCTTTAAAGAGTGCGGTATTCTTACACTTTCCATCATCCCAAGCTTTTCAGTCATCATTCCAGTGTTCTTAAGCACTTAACAGTATTAGAAGTTTGAGGTTGTGCTGAATTGTTCCCCTTTATGCAAGTTTATCCCCTATTTGGTGACTAAAATATTTTTTCCTCGAACTTGAATTTCTGTCATGTTCTTTATAATATAAAGGATCAAAAAGAGTCTGTGTGATTATGCTAGTTTTACCTCGTCCATTCTGTCTCTTGCTATTTTGAATTTTATTTTTTCAAGTGTTATTTTTGTCCTTGGGTGTTTTTTTTTTTTTTTTTAATCTGCAAGTTACATTTTCATCCCATCTTTTTTTTCCCCCTTTACGTTCTATCTTAGAGGTATTGTTTTATTAAAATTATTATTACAGGGGCACCTAGGTGGCTCAGTCAGTTAAGCCTCCAACTCCTAGTTTCAGCTCAGGTCATGATCTCAGGGTCGTGAGATCAAGCCCTGCGACAGGCTCCACACTCAGGAGAGTCTGCTTCAGGATTCTCCTTCTTCCTATATCCCTCCCCCGCTCACACACTTTCTCTCTCTCTCAATTAAAAAAATATTGTTACACTATTTATAGTGTTCTTATCATTTGTGGGAAATTTTTCTTCTGTTTCAGCATATATAAGCTAATATACATTGGTCATGTATTAGTATGCATTGCTACCGTTACCATTCCTTGTCACCTTTTTCCTGCTTGGGTTCACTTTGTCCAGATCTTTTCTTTGCTCTTTGACATGTTTTGACAGTGTTCTCAACATATCCATATTGCTTGTTCTCCCTACTTTGTACTGTTTAATAACAAGTTATTTTCTGCTTTAACCACATTTCTATAGCCTGAAAGCATGACAGGTAAAGGAAAAAGCTTGAGGGAGGCAGTATGCAATTGTTCTTGGAAAACCCCAGTTCTTTTTTGGTTTCTGAAATGATATTAAATGACCACATTCTGTGTCCTCAGTGCCTGCCATAGAACCTGGCACATTGTTTAATAATCATTATAACACCTGTCACATCATCGGATGGTTATCACCCTTCTGCTCCAGAATGTTTCTTCTATTCATTATGTACTTTGAAATTTATACTTGAATTAGAATTAGCAAACTCATACAATGCTCCATAAAACTGGAAGTGGCACACATTGCATTCACTCATTTTTTATTCATGCAAGCAAGACACGGGGCTGTGCCTGCTATTAGGGAAGAAGTACATCTGCTGTCCTCAGGGAAGCCTTAGAAATACCAATGGGAAGAGGCATGTACTCTTTGAGTGAAGGGGAGAAATATTCAGGAACAAAAATACAACATACCTTAAGTTTTTCACACCTTCCATGTAGGCAGCCCTTTCTGGAACCCACCATTCTTAATAAATGTAAGATAAGGACACAACCTCAGATTTTTATTCTTTATATCTGAGGGTAATATTGAGAATTTCCTGGCCTCTGTTTACCTATCCTATGCTCTGTTTACCTATCCTTCATTGACTTCAATTATCTTGATTGCCAATACTCTTGGCAGTTTCTCCAGTTTCTACAATCATGTTGGTTTGCCTAGTAGCCATTTCTTAAGGATTTTATTTATAATGTGTATTTTAATATTTAAAGAAAATGATACTGTGTTGCAGTTGAATTCTGCCATGTTTACATTGTTGTTCAGGCTCAAATATTGGCCAGGATCCTTAAAACAATAGTAGGTACTCTGGTATTCTTTTGTTCTATCATCTCTCAACATTACCTTATTTATGAGGTAGTTTTATTCAATGCATATTTTCACATATTTACTGTATGATACCTCCTAGATGGTTAGTACAGTGTTCGTACAGTGTTGGTGCTTCTGTTCATATTTTCTTTATTACCTATTGATATTATTTATGTCAAAAGATTAAGAATTTCATCTAAGAATTTAATTTATACTCTTGTTAAAAAGTTCACGAACAAAGATACTTTGAATTTGCTGATATTTTATTTTTTTATTATATTAGTCACCATACAGTATATCATTAGTTTAAATGTGTTGATATTTTAAATTTTACAGTAACATCGTCATCTAGTAAACTATGTTTTGAAAGCCATTAAATCTTTTTTTTACAAAAATATGCCTTTCAACTTAAACACATTTAGCAATGTGATGTTCATATTTGCTGTGTTCTATTAGGATCAGTAAGAAAACTACTAGGTTGTGGGTTATATTTGGGTATCAGAGAGTGATATCGGAACTTGTACATAACCAGAATCTACATCCTTATCAGCATTTGTTCTTTCTTGTCTTTTTGATGATAGCCATTCTGACAGATGTGAAGTGATATCTCATTGTGGTTTTGATATGCATTCCTTAATAATTAGTGATGTGGGGCACCTCCTCAAGTTGGCCATTGGAATATCCTCTTTGGAAAAAAATCTTTCTTCAGGTTTATATTTGACCAAATCATTTGTTTTCTTGCTTACTTTTTTTTTAATATTAACCCCTTATCAGATACATGGTTTGCAAATATTTTTTTCCCATTCCGTAGGTTCCCTTTTCATTTTGTTAATCATTCATTTTGCTGTGTAGAAGCTTTTTAGTTTGATAGTTCCACTTGTTTATTTTTTATTTGGTTGCTCATGTTTTAGATGTCATACCAAAAAAATCATTGCCAGGACCCACGTCAAGAAGCTTTTTTGCTATGTTTCTTCTAGGACCTCTCTGGTTTCAGTTCTTATATTTAAATCTTTAATATATTTTGAGTTCTTTTTTTTAAGATATTTTTAGAAGATTTATTTTTACTTATTTTAAAGATTTTATTTTTAAGCAATCTCTACACCGAACGTGGGGCTCAAACCCACAACCCTGAGATCAAGAGCCGCATGCTCCGCTGGCAGCCGGCCAGGTGTCCCTGAGTTAATTTTTTTAAGTGACATAATATAGGGATCCAGTTTCAGTCTTTTGCATGTGAATGTTCAATTTTCCCAGCCCCAATTACTGTCTTTTCTTCATGGAGTATTCTTGGCTTCCTTATCAAATATTAGTTGTTAGGATTTTTGTCTCTTTTAACTACCTCTATCTTTTTTACAATACAGAATATGAATATATCCACTTAACTGTTCTTTCTTTCTAGTTTTAATGTGTAATACATTTTTTTCACTGTAAGATGCTTGAATTTTATAATAGCTTAGAAAAATGAGGAGGTGTTTAATAGGTAAAAATATGTTGGCATGTTAAAGCTAATTGCCCAAAGATTTATAAGTGAAGACACATTTAAAGGCACGGTAAGTATGGTAATTGCTGCAGTGAATGTTGTGAACTTTCAGTAGTGCCCTAGAGATGTGTCATTTCTAACACATTATTTTTTTTTAAGATTTTATTTATTTGAGAGAGAGAGAGTGAGAGAGAGAGCCCAAGAGGGGGTAGAGTCAGAGGGAGAAGCAGACTCCCTGCCGAGCAGGGAGACTGATGTGGGACTCGATCCCAGGACTCCGGGATCATGACCTGAGCCGAAGGCAGTCGCTTAACCAACTGAGCCACCCAGGCACCCTCTAACACATTATTTTTGATATCACATCTCTTAGACATTTGCCAGAAAATGCCAAATTTATTATTGAATATATTTTTCTAGTTATTATTTATTAAATCATCCATAATCAATTACAAATTATCATTACAACTCACAGATCTAACTTACAATCTAGTAGAAAATATGGAGAGTTAGATTTTAACATTTGTGGCAATAAAATATCTTAAAACAAATATATTTACTTGGTTGAAAAGCAATTTTGAGGGAAAAATAGGCTAAGATTATTAAAAGTACAATACCACAGCCACCTGGTTTTTCAAAGTAAATACGAATGACAGAGCTTGCAGAGTTTTAAAAATAAAAAAATCAAGTATATAATTTTTAATGTTTAGTAAAGAATAAAAATAATTTAGAATAAATTGTTAATCTAAATTATTATTAAATTAGAAGAATAAATTATTTAATTTAGAAGGATAGATTGTTTTTTACTGTTTAGTTCCACACTCTGTGAAAGATGAATTGCAACAAAATATGTTCACTCAATCAAAAAAAAAAAATCAGTCTTCCAGTTACTGAAATTCAACATGAATATCTCTGAATGTAACTGATAATTAAACATCCTTCAGAGTGAGGGGTTTGAATCTCATGCTGAGGTTACAAGTGGCATGATTTGCAAGATCTCCTTTTAGTTTGAGATTTTCAATTTGTATTGATCAAGATGGCTTTAATGTTCCCCTCAGCCTCACTACACTTTAGACAAAGCTTCTTCCAGACTATAGGCCCCCAACCTCCCCTTTCTTAGAGTATTTACTTTAGGAAACTTGTAATTGTAAATTCTTTCTCTGCCCTGTTGAGATGTAAATCTTTTTAAAAGCTTTTTGCAAGTTTTACAACCCAGAAATGGTTTTCTCTAGGAAGTAAGACCCACTTATTGAAATGTAATCATTGACCGGTACTCTTATCTCTTAGTTTCTGTGAGAGAATAGGGACCTAACTTCCGCAGGTGCCTTGCTCCAAGTTGTAAAGCTGCCTTCTGTCATAAAGATATGACAACCTTATCTTTCTTTTGGATAAGCCAATTGAGCAAACACAGATGACCTATAACATTCTCCACTAAATTTCCCTAACTCATTCCAGCCCTAAGGAATAATACCACCCTCACTTCATTGGAGTTGAGTTTAGACTTAGTTCCAACCTCTCTTCCTTATCACAATAGTCTTTAAAGTCTTCCTTGCCTGATTAACTTTATCCACTGTAATTTTTGCCTTTACAGAATCAATATTCAAATATTTTAGTAATTTATGAAGGGACATTTAACTTGTTTTATTATACAGTGGGAAAACAAAGCAAAATAAATAAAAATATCTGAACTTGAATAAAATAACCTGGATTTCAGTTTGTTTTCTCCATTTGCAAATTATTAAAGGATATAGTTCACATTTTTCCTGTGATCATCAAGTAAACATTAACAACACACTAAAGAAGGAATACATACATTTCCTAGCACTTGCCATAGACTGAATGTTTGTGCTCACCACCACCCCCAAATTCATGTACTGAAACTTAATCCCCATTATGATGATATTTGGAGGTGGGACCTTTGGAAGGTGATTAGGCCATGAGGTTAGACTCTTCGTGAATGGAATTATTACCCTTATAAAAGAGACCCCAGAAAACTATCCTACCCCTTCTGCCATGTGAGGGCACGGCAAGACAGCCATCTAAGTGGGTTCTCACCAGGCACTGAATCTACTGGTACCTTAATCTTGGATTTCCCAGCATTCAGACTATGAGAATTTTCTGTGTATAAGCCACCCAGTCTTTTGTATTTTTGTTATAGTAGCCCAAGTGGACTAAGACAGCACCTTATACTAATTTAGCATTATCAGATTGATTTTTGTTTTCCTTCTAAAGGACAGACATAGTAATGGCACAATGTATGAATAATGAACAAGATGCCTGAATAAATTTGGTCTGAAAATTACTTTCTAATATTTTGTAAATAGATACCTCTAAGTAAAAAATATGCTAAGATACATTCTTAATGTAGTTTGATTGTAGTTCTGGCAAACAATAGCACGTCAAAAGGTGAATCAATTTTAAATGTGAAAGAACACAATTTATATAAAAAGCATATGCTAATTATTATTCTAAAATAGTAAAGCAGAGCCCTTATGAGATTCCTATAGACATATCGTCAAATGGCAGTGTCTGATCAGCAATGACAACATACTCTCAGTCCACATATCTTTTCTAGCTGTGTAATATGCCTTTGATAGAATACTAATGTTACAAGAATTATAATCCCACTCAATAGTTTATAGTTGTTTTGTGAAAGTGTTCTTTGAGTTGAGTTTTTCATTCAGAGTTCCTGCCACTTACTTTGATTTTAGTTAAGAAAGCCAAAAAGAAAGTCAGAAGCTATCAACAAAAAGGCCAGCAGATTTGCTTACACAAAGATGAAGATATTATCTGCATTAAAAATCATAAATATGGGGCACTGGGTAGCTCGGATGGTTAAGTGTCTGCCTTTGGCTCAGGTCATGATCCCAGGGTCCTGGGATCGAGCCCCACATTGGGCTCCCTGCTCAGCGGGGAGCCTGCTTCCCCCTCTGCCTGCCACTCCCCTGCTTGTGCTCTCTCACTCTCTCTGTCAAATAAATAAATAAAATCTTTAAAAAAAATAAAAATCATAAATATGGTTAATAGACAAGAAATATTTGGGGAGGGGGAAATATTCACAACAAATATAGAAGGCAAAACAGTAATAAAGATTTCCTGAAGTACAGAAAATTAGAATAATGGACAAAAGAAAGATATATGCCGTAGATTTGAGTCTCATGCTCTACAGACTGAGCTAGCCGGGCACAAGCAGTAGATTTAAAGAAACTAATTTCCCGGGCTCCTGGGTGGCTCAGTCGTTGAGCGTCTGCCTTCGGCTCAGGTCATGATCCCAGGGTTCTGGAATTGAGCCCCGCATCAGCCCCGCAGCGGGCTCCCTGCTCAGCGGGAAGCCTGCTTCTCCCTCTCCCACTCCCCCCTGCTTTTTTTCCCTCTCTCGCTGTCTCTCTCTGTCAAATAAATAAATAAAATCTTTAAAAAAAAAGAAACTAATTTCTCAACAGGGATTCTCAAAAAAACCACCAAATGTTGAAAATTAAAGCAGTTTAGGGCTCCTGGGTGGCTCAGTCGTTCAACGTCTGCCTTCGGCTCAAGTCATGATCCCAGGGTCCTGGAATCGAGTCCCACATCAGGCTCCCTGCTCAGTGGGAGGCCTGCTTCTCCCTCTCCCACTCCTGCTTGTGTTCCTGCTCTCGCTGTCTCTGTCAAATAAATAAAAAAAAATAAATTAAAAAAAAAAAGAAAAAGTTTAAATCGTCCATATATTGGAATATTTAAAAATATAAGAGTGTTAATGCACAGTATTATTAATAATAAAGTGATATTTTTATCTAAAAAGTTGATTCCTACAGAAATAGTCAAAGTATTTTGCATATATATATATATATATATGAATGCTCACTGCAACATTGTTTATAATGGCCACATGTTACTCATAACATCCATATCCACTTAGTAGTGAATGGTTAAGTAAATTGTGAATTATTCATATAAAAGAAAATTATAAAATTATTAAATATTGTTACCAGGAGCAGAGGCCTAAAAGTATGTTTTAGGATGAGAGATTTTTTTAAAAAGGAAAATAGCAAGTTGCAAAGTTATATGTAAGAAAGTATATTTCATCATGGAACATTACACCAAAACAAATTATGTAATATATGGTGATTAACATAACAATAAAAAAGAAAAAAAAAAGAAAAAAAAAAGAAAGTATATTTCATCCCACATATGTTAAAAACAAATATATACACTTGTATCTTCACACACAGAAATGTACAAAAATATTTTGCATACTCATATCAAAATTTTCATGATTGCCACCTATGGGGTGTTGAGAGATTAGAGAATTGAGAATACACTGATGTGCTGTTAGTTTGCTCGCGTTGCTTTACTTCTGAAAGAGATAAAATATAAAAGTGTTGACATCAAAATTATTCCCAAATTTGATTATTTTAGAATAGTGATTTTAGTTGGAATAAACATTTACATAGTTATATTATTAAAAATTTTAGTGATGGGAAATAACTATTGAATTAATGTTATTAAATATGCCATTTCTTTGTAAAATTATATCCTGACCTTACAGTTTTTATGCTTGTGGATATGTAAAATTTTTTAAATTTATTTTGAATTGATCACTTTGGGGGGAAATGATTAAAAGAGGTATTAGTGGGGCGCCTGGATGGCTCAGTTGGTTGAGCGTCTGCCTTCGGCTCAGGTCATAATCCCAGGGTCCTGGGATCGAGTCCCACATCGGGCTCCCTGCTCGGAGCGAAGCCTCCTTCTCCCTCTCCCACTCCCCCTACTTGTGTCCCCTCTCTCGCTGTGTCTCTCTGTCAAATAAATAAATAAAATCTTAAAAAAAAAATAAAAGAGGTATTAGAATTTACTATGAATTCTTATAAAAATGATAGAGTTTACTATGAATTCTTATCAGTGGTAGTTGACTGGAGCTCCATGGTGATCACTTAGCCAAAACCAGATGTTCTTAAATCATATCCAATAATCACATTTTTATCAGATGACATTTATTTCTGACAATAACTTACCAAGTGGAACCCATATTACTGCTTCCGTAGGATATCATATTTGGGAGAGTGGACTATCTCTGATCTTGAGCTAACCGTAATTTCCAAAGCCAGCCTAGCTGGTACAAGAGTTGGGCATAAACCTTCATTCTGCCATTAGTATTTGGCTCCACTACTTTACAGAAACTGTACCTTATTTAGTCATTCATGTAACCTATTTCTTGTGTTTTCAGCTGAGATTAGAATTCAATCACATCTTCTTTTGGTTTTTGTTTTATAAGTAGTTGTATCACTATTCACTACTAGAATTTTAAAGTTATCATTGCCAAAGACCTTCAGTTTAAGGCTTAGCATATTCATCCGTACTCAAGTAGAGAAAAAGCACTTCCGGTGGAGGCTGTAATCCATGTTTTTTGCAAAGCATCTGCTAAACATATGAACAGTAGCTCAATGAACAGTAGCTCTTTCTGTCTCCTGGTTTCTGAATAGATTGATGGCAATAATAGCTAACATTTCTATCATTCTTGTAATGTACCAAGTAAAATTCTAAGTTACTCTCTTATTTATTCCTCACAGCTAGTTGAGGTGACTGGATTTTTATTATTTTTTTTCACGGATTCAGAAAGTGAGGAACAAAGAAGTGAAAAAGTTATCCAAGATCTTATTTCTAGTAAGTAGTGGGGCTCTGATCTGAATCCAGGCTATTAGCTTTCATTTTTTTTTTTTTTTTTTGTCACCCCCCCCCCCTTTTTTATGGCTTGGTTTGGTTGTGTTGTGTTGCATTGTATTGTTCATTTCTGCCTTTAGACTGCACTTCAGGTGAGTTATCAAATCAATTTTAAAATAAAGAAACTTGTTAGAAAGTTGAGATTCAAAACCAAGCAGTCTGACCCAGGAGCCATGCTCTGAACTACTGTTCTGTACTATCTAGATCCATTCCTATGTCTGTATCTACACTTTTATCTACCTGCTGATATATTTATATTTACAAAACATATATGTGGATACACACACATATATATATGCTTAATTTGCATGGCATGCATAAACACACAGTTACTGTATTTGAAGAAAAATATATACTTCATGAATTCTCTTTTCCTCAAAACTAGCTCATCTAGCCAAATGGAGACAGACCTATCTTGTTCCTGACACAGGTCTACATAAGGAATTAGTTCCTTTGCTGTGAGTCAGAGACAATTTACTGTGGCCATCTGAGATCGAAAACTAAGAGAGTTTCTTTGTTCTCCAAACAGAGACAGAGAATCTTTATGCAGCACCATAGTTGTCTACACACCACTTTCAGGGAGCCAAGGGAGAGTTTTGCCTCTGAGAACCTCTAGGATTGAGCTTAGCCATCTTATGTTTTATCACCCACTGTTAATACCCGGCAGTGGGTTATTTGTGGGTTGGAATCTGTGGCTAAAAGAGAGGCTGTAGGGACCCTGGACAAAATTACTCAACTTCACTAAGCTTAGATTTACCCCTGTGTAAATGATGGATAGGCACTAAACACTCTACTGTTTGTAATAAGCTTCTGGTAAATTCTCAGTCCCCAGTAAAAACATAATTTCCACAAAATAAAAATTACTGTCATAATCACCATCAACAAAAAAGTGGTCTTTTCTGAGAGGAAAGAGAAAGTAAGAGCAAACAGTGTAAGTTAGGGGCAGAACAGGAACACAGTCTGAGAGTGAGCTGAGGTAACATGCCCCTGGGGATGTAGAATTAAATAAACAAGAGCCCAGGAACAGAAGGGAAACCAAGGATCCCTTTCATCCTGTACCTACAATAAAAAGAATATGGAGACAGATGCTGAAATTTGAAGAACTTCTTTCATTTTTAAGTTCAGCATTTTTTGGTATGACTCAGGGGTATTTGACAATTCTCTAAAACTTTAGAAAAAATTCCTAAGAATATTTATTTTCACTCTCTTATATAAGAATATTTATATTGAAATCTGGAAATTCTCAGGAAAAAATGTTCACAATTGGAAACAGATCATTATGGGCTCTTATGAAGAACTCTCTTATAGTTGTAAAAAAAAAAATAGCCATGATATAGACATGGTATTATTATCTAAAATCTCTTATTTCAATGCAGTAAATAGAGGTAGAATGGTGTCTACACAGTGGTAAGTGTGAGTATTAATGAGGAGTTTAATGCCTTTTCTTTCTTGAATTGAAAGCAGTCAAGCAAAGTCTTCCTAAAAGGCAATGAGAAATACCAGAGCTATAGATAGACATATCTCTGTCTGCCTATCTATCTATCATCTATTTATTTATAGAAAGCTAAGGACTCAAAACATTACACATGCAAAAGTCCTAGTAAACCTATGAAGAGTGAATTATTAAGTCTGCCAAAGTTTATACTAACCTAAGTGCATGGGAATATTTATGTATATATGCTCATTGCTTTGTTTTCAATAGCAAAACTGGTAATCAATGTAAATTCAAGACTTGTTGAATTATGATAGTTGTCATTCAATAAAGTATCATTTATTAATTAGGAAGAATAAGGTAGATCTAGGAGTATAGACACGGGAAAAACAAATCTAGGATAAAATAAGGAAAAAAGCAGATTACAGGTTAGTATGTGTACATGAATATATATATATGTCTATAACTATACCTGCATGTATGTTTTTGTATGTATTTGTATAAAAGATGTGTATATGTAAATACATGATTATGTGCATTTATTTATATATTATGAATTTCTGGAAATAAACAAGAAAATGTAAAAGGTGGCTACAAACAGGAACTTGGAAGATGAGCATGACAGATCAGAAAACTGTATTTTTTTTATTTTACATTAGTTTAATAGCTTTTTTTTTTCTTGAAATATAGAATTTTGTTTAGAAACTGTTTAATGTAGGGTGGCTCAGTTGGTTAGACATCTGCCTTCAGCTCAGGTCATGATCTCAGGGTCCTGGGATTGAGCCCCACATCCAGCTCCCTCTCCCTCTGCCGCCCCACCCCGTTCTTGTGCTCTTGCTCTGTCCTTCTCTCTTTCTCTCTCTTTCAAATAAGTACATAAAATCTTCTAAAAAAAGAAACTATTTAATGTAGAAAAAAACCCTGTCAAGAAAGACCAGGTAGAAAATAGGTTCCCAATAAAATGGAATTTTAGGGCAACAAAAGTCTGAAAGGCCACAAAAGAGAAATAGCACCACTGTTATTGGAACAATGGCTAGTTACTTGCATTTTTTGGCATTGTTAATTACTGAATCTGGGTTCTTCTGAATTCCACACAAAGCTTGCCCTACACAACAATTTTATCATAAAATATCTGCTTTCTACACGCATTTTAGGACAAGCTACCACCAGAAACAAATCAAAACATCAGGAGATGAACAGTCTCACTAGTGGGTGTCTCACGTTTTGCAGAATCCTGCCAAACAAAGGAACTGAATAGGCTAGGGGCAGAGCCAATGAGGAAGCGTTAAGGAATGAAATATGTTAAAGATTAATAATTCAGACATGGTACTGTATTTTCCGCAAAAGAAAATTCACATTTAGCAAACACGCTAATGAGTTTTATCTTCAAAGAGATGAGTGCACTGGCAAAATATTCGAGTAACAGTGGAGGGCTGTGGACAGCAGGTACCGAGAACACCCAGCCTTGCAGATCTCAAGGTAGCAATGGCCTTCACTGGTCACTCCCTTTGCAGGGGTTCCAGAAAGAACTTGCAGCATGACCACCCACCTGCTGAATTTAAACTCAAAGCGGCAAACTTTAAGGAGCCAAAGAGGGGTCCCCAGTGGGTGAGGGAAACAGAGAAGAGAAACGTGTTCAATGTAAACTTAAAAGACAGTAAAATGGGGCACAACCCCCATTATAAATCCCAGAGATGGGGGGCAACTCCTCATAAGTAATTGTTAGATTTAAAAACTGGACATACCTCATTTCCCAAAAAACATAATACATAGGGATTTTAGGGATAACTGGAAAAGTTGGCAGAGAAATATTCAGTGAAATTCAAGCTCTTCAGTTCAAACATCTCACGGCTGAAACACACCTTTGTTTCATCCAGACAACGATGCTTCTTGCTTCTTAGAGCAGGGATATCACTCGTCTATAAAGCCAAGAGGCTTGACAGTGCAACTTTTTAAACTTTGCTTTCCAAGGTCTAGGCCTTTGCAGATTCAAGCAGCACTGCAAGGCCTGTGAACAGCAGATTCCAAAGGTCCAGAGGTCTGACCCTTCCTTCCCAGACACAATGTCAAGACACGTAAAATCTCCGGTCGTGTTACATTTTATATTTTGAACTATGGAAGCATATTTTAAATACTCTTAAGGCATTTATTTATTAAAACGTTCTCTGCCAAGGTTTCACATTAGCTTAAAATTCAAGTCAGTCTTTACATTTCTCTACTGAGGACTCTACCTCAGTGTGTTACATAAAAACACCTTCTCCAGCAATGAGTGGTACCGGCGTCCACACGGTGAGCCCCATGATCAGCCTCTTTGTTCCCTAGGTGACCCAACTAGATGTTAATAGTGCTCTGCTACAAAGTCCTAACCCAAACTCGTCAGAAAAGGAGTAAAACTTTTGCAAAGTGCACTTTAAGAAGAGGTACTTTTTGATTATGTAAAGAAACCAGTGAGTCCTCTAAGAATAATAAAAGGGAGTATTTTACAGTTGAAGCGCATGATTTGCAGTGAGGAATTAAGATGTTGCTGTGCTGGTCCAGGCTGTGAATACTCTTCTTGTTCCTCCTGTGGGCCCCCTTCAGCAGGTAGCACAAACCCTTTGTCTGTGGCATAGAGAATGTCCACAAATCTCTGCAATACAGGGTCGTTTTCCCTCTCGTTCTCTTGGCAAATCAATTCCATGTTCCTTAACTTTCCAAAGTAGAAATCTCTCTTTTTCTCCAAGTCTTAGACAGTGAGTTTCATTACATTGACCTGCTACATCAATTCAACTGCTCCGTCATCCCTGTTGCCCACACCAGGGGTCTTTCACACCACACCCGGGCCGGCCTCTGGGGTTGCAGTGGTTCTCTGTGTTGCAGTGGGCTTCTGGGGAGCTCACTGCTAGAGCTGAGAGGTTTCTTGGGTTTGTTCAGAGCTGGAGCAACAAGGGAGAGAGCCACTGCAGTTTCTGGACTGTGTCTGGCAGCTACAGGCTCATAGTCTTTTCCGTCATAGTTTGCATCAAAAAACTTCTTGAATAACAGAACAAAATCAAAGTTGTCCTGAAACTTTCCTTTTTACTAATTTGTCCACAGAAGTTATTTTGTCAACACCCATTCTTTTAACATCTGCTGTAGTATTTTGAAGTTCTGGATGTTTTTGTGTTCTAGCTCAGCCTGGAAGTTCACTTTCTTCAAGGTAACGGAGCCAGGGAACCACATGTCCATAAACTGACAACAGGCAGCCCGTGAACACGACTATTCCATCTTTATCAGATTCAGTGGCAGAGACTCCTTGATCCAGGCCAGCATGTTCTGTTGACTTAGCTTATTGCTGGTGACTGACAATTGAGTATACGTTCACGACCATCTTCCATTTTCAGTGGAACTGCATGCCCTGACTGTGCCCAGCTTCGGTTCAGTTCTCTTGTCTTCTCATTCAAACCACTGGACCTAGGTTTTTGTTTGTTTGTTTGTTTTTTAAGTAATCTCTACACCCAATGTGGAGCGCGAACCCACAACCCCGATATGAGGAGTTACATGCTTCACCAGTTGAGCCAACCAGGTGCCCCTCAGTTTAATCGCTTTTTAAATTTTTGTCATGCATATATATTTTTCCCTCACAATATCTTAAGGTCATTTAAAAATGCTGTTGTTTACTTCCTTATATCAAGAACTTCATATATACTATGGCTCCCCAGCACATACAATAGTATATCTCTCAATTATGATGATGGAAGGAAGGGCTGGATATTTCCCCTCAATCTTGTTCTGTGTAGGCCAAATAAAGTTGAACAAAATGGAAAACAATACATAATGGAAAAGCAAGCATAGAGATTTAAAACTTTTTGATTCTCTGTTCATGGTTTTATTTGTCGAAATCTCAAAGGACTACACTGGGAAAGAGTGATATCACTATAAGGAAAAAATAGGGATGTAACTAGAAAAAGAGGGCAATTATACTTAAGTGCTAAAGAAAAGGATGAAACGAAGAGTACATTTAAAGAAAATGAAATAATTATATTAAAATGGTTATCATGGCCATTAACAGCAGGACTGAGGACAGCAAATACCAATGGCATCGGCTGTTAATGCTGATCTCATCAAGTAGATCAGAAAGTCCATGTTTCTAGGAGAAAATGCAACCCATAGCTATAATTTCTAATTCCATAACTACTCTCTTTTGAACAGGGTAGAAAAGAGTCCCTGCCAGATCCATTCAGATCATTTCATCTCTGCCTAAAGGCCCTACATTGTAGAAAAGCACCATAAAAGAAATTGTGACTTGTCTCTCCAATAAACCACTAAATCTCTCAATCAAAATGTTACGTTTAGGGGCGCCTGTGTGGCTCAGTCGTTAAGCGTCTGCCTTCGGCTCAGGTCATGATCCCAGGGTCCTGGGATCGAGCCCTGCATCGGGCTCCCTGCTCCGAGGGAAACCTGCTTCTCCCTCTCCTACTCCCTCTGCTTGTGTTCCCTCTCTCGCTGTGTCTCTCTCCGTCAAATAAATAAATAAAATCTTTAAAGAGAAATGTTACATTTAAGAAGAGGGTAGCAAAAAAATTTATATGAAAGAAACGTGTAGGCATGTAAATGTGAATATGTGAATACATGCAGAAAGGTCTGGAAGTTTAGACATTAAATTCATCATGGTTACCTCTTAGGAGAATGATTTTGTGTATTTGACATGGAGAGAGATTAATGTATCTGTTTTTTGTTTTTTTGTTTTTTAGTTTTTAATGATAAGGTTTTATTTTATGTTATTTTAAAAAGTGAGGGGTGCCTGGGTTGCTCAGTCAGTTAAGTGTCTGCTTTTGGCTCAGGTCATGATCTCAAAGTACTGGGATCAAGCCCCGCATCAGGCTCTCTGATCAGTAGGGAGCCTGCTTCTCCCTCTGCCCTCCACTCCCCCTACTCATGCTCTCTCGCTCTCTCTCTGTCAAATAAATTTAAAAAAATCTTTTTAAAAGGTGAATAAAAAGGATAGATAAATAAGTTGATGATAGACAGCTAGATATACTTTAGGAAAAAAAGGATGATCTGCCAAATTTAAGATTTTATCTGAGTTTTTAAATATAGGTTTGAGTTTCAAAGAATTCTTACCACATTGAAAAGCTAAAGAAAATGTGTTATGTTTTTTATTCCCAATTCCAACTTAGACTTTCAGTATTCACTTAGGTCTATGAGAGACGGGGACATAGGTGCATTTATCTGTCAAGCAAACTAAAACTCCACCGTGCTGTCCTGTAATCTATATTACAAGGAAAGAGTTACCTCATAAATTATTGGGTTTATAATAGCTTATGTCTTCCAATCTAGCCTCTACTATTAATAAAGTTAGTACTTCCTCTCCCTCTACTGTCTCTCTTAGTTCTCAATTATTTCAAAACTCAGAGAGGAAGAAAGGTGTTCTTTGGTAAGCCACTTTTAAATATTTCATGTTTTATAAACTATAAGCATGCATATTCTGCCTCCATATAAAATAAGCCATAATTGATCCTATTTTATTTATTTTTTTAAAGACTTTATTTATTTATTGAGAGAGAGAGAGAGAGGAGTGGGGGAGAGGCAGACTCCCCGCTCAGCAGGGAGCCCGATACAGGCCTCCATCCCAGCACCCTGGGATCGTGACCTGAGCCAAAGGCAGACACTTAGCTGACTGAGCCACGCAGGCGCTCCACAATTGATCCTATTTTAACTAACAAATGTAACCTCACAGAATTCCCAAAAATAAGACATCAGCCATTCCTATTCTCTGACTAAAATGAAATAAATCTAGAAATTAAGATTAAAAGCTTAAAGTCAAAATTTACCCGGGTGCCTGGTGGCTCAGTCAGTTATGGGTCTGACTCTTGATTTTGGCTCAGGCCATGATCTCAGGGTTGTGAGATGGAGCCCCGAGTCAGGTGTGGAATCTCCTTAAGATTCTCTATCTTCATATGTAACCTACAATGGTAGAAGCATTAGATTGGCAACAGACCTATCCACAGAGACCTGGCAGGCCAGAAACGACTGGCATGAGATCTTCAGAGCACTAAACGAGAAAAATATTCAGCCAGGAATACTATATCCAGCTAGGCTGTCATTGAAAATTGAAGGAGAGATAAAAAGTTCCCAGGACAAACAAAAACTAAAGGAATTTGCAAACATGAAACCAGCCCTCCAAGAAATATTGAAAGGGGTCCTCTAAGCAAAGAGAGACCCTAAAAGCAGCATAGATCAGAAAGGAACACAAACAATATACAGTAACAGTCACCTTACAGGCAATACAATGGCAGTAAATTCATATCTTTCAATAGTTACCCTGAATGTAAATGTGCTAAATGCCCCAATCAAAAGACACAGGCTATCAGATTGGATTAAAAAACAAGACCCATCAATATGCTGTCTGCAAGAGACTCATTTTAGACCCAAAGACACCTCCAGATTGAAAGTGAGGGGGGTGGAAAACCATTTACCATGCTAATGGACACCAATGGAAACCTAGGGTGGCAATCCTTATATCAGACAAATTAGATTTTAAAACAAAGACTGTAATAAGGCAAGGGAAGCCAGGGCAAAAATGAACTATTGGGATTTCATCAAGATAAAAAGCTTTTGCACAGCAAAAGAAACAGTCCACAAAACCAAAAGACAACCGACAGAATGGGAGAAAATATTTGCAAATGACATATCAGATAAAGGGCTAGTATCCAAAATCTATAAAGAACTTATCAAACTCAACACGCAAAGAACAAATAATCCAATCAAGAAATGGGCAGAAGACATGAACAGACATTTTTCCAAAGAAGACATCCAAGTGGCCAACAGACACATGCAAAAGTGCTCAACATCGCTTGTCATCAGGGAAATCCAAATCAAAACCTCAATGAGATACCACCTCACACCAGTCAGAATGGCTAAAATTAACAAGTCAGGAAATGACAGATGTTGGCGGGGATGCGGAGAAAGGGGAACCCTCCTACACTGTTGGTGGGAATGCAAGCTGGTGTAACCACTCTGGAAAACAGTATGGAGGTTCCTCAAACAGTTGAAAATAGAGCTACCATACGATCCAGCAATTGTACTACTGGGTATTTACCCCAAAGATACAAATGTAGGGATCTGAAGGGGTACGTGCACCCCAATGTTTATAGCAGCAATGTCCACAATAGCCAAACTGTGGACAGAGCCAAGATGTCCATTGACAGATGAATGGATAAAGAAGAAGTGGTATATATACACAATGGAATATTATGCAGCCATCCAAAGGAATGAGATCTTGCCATTTGCAATGACGTGGATGGAACTGGAGGGTGTTATGCTGAGTGAAATAAGTCAGTCAGAGAAAGACATGTATCATATGACCTCACTGATATAAGGAATTCTTAATATCAGGAAATAAACTGAGGGTTGTGGAGTGGTGGGGGGTGGGAGGGATGGGGTGGCTGGGTGATAGACACTGGGGAGGGTATGTGCTATGATGAGCGCTGTGAATTGTGCAAAACTGTTGAATCACAGATCTGTACTTCTGAAACAAATAATGCAATATATGTTAAGAAAAAAAAGAAGAAGATAGCAGGAGAGGAAGAATAACGGGGAGTAAGTTGGAGTTGGAGATGAACTATGAGAGATGATGGACTCTGAAAAAGAAATTGAGGGTTCTAGAGGGGAGGGGGATGGTTGTTGGGTTAGCCTGGTGATGGGTATTAAAGAGGGCACATTCTGCGTAGAGCACTGGGTGTTATGCACAAACAATGAATCATGGAACACTACATCAAAAACTAATGATGTGATGTATGGTGATTAACATAACAATAAAAAAATTTAAAGAAAAAGATTCTCTCTCTACCTCTCCCCCTCCCCACCTCTAAAAAAATTAAAAGTTGCAAATCAAACAAAAAATTGAAAATAACAATATTTTTTCTGAATAAAAAGTTTTGAAAAATACATGTATGAGTTTGTCATAGCTGAGTAGAATGTAGATTATTTGAATCAGTGAATAAAAATATTTTTAGGGGCTCCTGCCTGGCTCAGTTGGTGCAGTATATGGCTCTTAATCTCAGGGTTGTGAGTTTGAGCCCCACTTTTGGTGTAGAGGTTACTTAAAAAATAAAATTTTTTAAAAATATTTTAAGAAAGCAAACTTTTTCATTTCTGTACTAATCCATGCATCCTGAGTATTCTGATCTTTTTTACACAATTTACATAACAAATTATCTTAAACTCGGTGTCCTAAAGAAGAGAGGGAAGAGGCAGGTATACCCTAAAGTTACCACTTTTAAGATCACTTTCCCAAATTTGCTTGAAATTAGCAAGGCAATAGAATCTTAAAAGATGATTAAAAATTAAGCTGGCTAGGATTTATCAAAGTAATTATCTCACCAAATAGTATTTTAATCTCTTTATTACGCATCTGTACTTCCTTAAACCTAGTTTTTATTTGTTACACATATGTGAAAACTTTCCTGCTTCAGAGTCAAGTGTGGACTCCTAGGGGAAAGTTGTGATCAGAAATGGTTCTTTAAAGCTTTGTGGCCGGGAGAGGACTTGTCTTTATTTTCCCCCATGACTAACCTTGAATGATGATATCAGTCAGATTTCAAACATGACCCTCAAATTGAGTAGTTGTAGAAATACACTATTTTACCAAGGTGTGGGCAGGAAGCCAAATAAGGAAAACACGGGACGTAATGGACTGTACTAGTCCTAGCAGTAGCCCACCAATAACATACAGAAGCCCAAGTGGTGAGCAGAGGGATTTGCAAAATAACCGAGGGAGAGAGAGAGAGAGATGTAATGACACACGCAGCCGAAGAAGACAGCCCAGAAGACAGCCAGGACTAACCTTATTCTCCTAACCTCTTCTGGTGCTTCTGCTGGTTCTCTTTATTCTCTACCCTTAATTGTAGCACAAAGGATCCCTCTAGTGAAATCCATAAGGGCCAGTCTCCCAGGGCATAAAGCAGGGTTGGAGAAAAGTAAACATGTACCTGGAAGGACGGTCAAAATAAACCCAGCTCACACACCAGGAAGATACGAACATAGAAAATGGTATTTGGCATTAATGCTAAGCCTCAGAACTGACAGACCTACATAATAATTTTTCATCTTTGAGAGAGCATTCCAGTGCCTCAGCAAGAAGAGAGGGCAGTGAGGACATTGATGATATTGAACCAGAGGTAAAACTTCAAGGTTTTCAGTTGTATTCAGCCCTTTTGGCAAGCCTGATCTTTAGAAATATCTTAGCCTCTTAATCAAATAGAAACACACTAAGTGAGACCGTTTAAGCATGCCTTTCTACTTACCTTCAACAAACGCAATGTGAAAACAAAAATATGACCTCTAGTCAAGATCTTATAAATGCCTAGGGAGAGGTAATTGCCTCTTTCACATGCCTCAGGCTAACCTTCCTCCTTCAGCTGTAGAAACCACCTCTATCTGTCAGAATGGTAGCAGCAGACTTCCTTTTTCAAGAAGTGTCATATAGACTTCATCAGCTTCGATTTGAGTATTATGTTGCTTAGAATATGCAATGAATTTGAGATAGCGTACAAATTGGCTTAAGAGAGTAAGAAATATTTTAACTGCCGAGTAGTAATAGATGTTGTCACTTTAAATAAATTAAACATTATGACAATAATATGATTTCCTGCTTTTTAGAGTGTATCTTAGAAGGGTATAGCCCTGTTTCTGATCTAATCAGAGATGTGATCCAGTTGGGGGTTATTCTGTTTTACCAGTTGGAGTTGAAGATTTCATCTAAATCAGGGCACAGGGCTGGTGTGGTGTGTGTTTTAGACAAAAATTAGGGGAAAGCTGGGGGAAAAAGGAAGACTGGTGTGGTGTATATTTTGCTTGTTGAATCAGATGATGTTTGAGACCCAAATGGAAATCTATCGTTTTCCACAACAAACACTGAGAAATGAATGGTTTAAAATGGTATACCAAGAAAATCAGGTAATAGTCCAAAAGAAGACAGTAACAGTCATTAGTATTAATTTAGCAGAGCTACATCCAAGTCAAGAGATAAATCCTGGACTATAAGTATAGTGTATCATGATACCATGAGGACTAAAATTGGACACCTCCCCACTCCCACCCCTTAAGGAGCCTAGTATATTTGGATAAGCTAAGCTTTAATTACTCTAATTTCTTTAAAACCATATGAATACTTTGGCAACATTATATAATATAAAAATATCTTTATTCATTTTTACTCCATGGGATATTTATTGAATGCTATTGTGTGCAAGGCATTGTTTGGGGCACTGAGGATATAAGATAAGCAAGACAGACAAGAATCTGACCTAGTGGAGTTTACATTCAAATTCACAAGACAGTGTGTAAATAAATAGATGCATAACAAAACACAAGTAATGTTATATACTATAAAGAGAAATAAAGTAGGATAAGGAGACAGAGTCAATAGAAATTGTTTCAGATAGGGTAGTGAGAAGGTGACATTTGAACATAAACTTAAATGAAGTTTGAAAGCCAAGCATACAAATATCTGGTGGAAGCCTATTTCAGAGGAAGGAAGCATCAAGAGCAAAGGTCTTGAAATCGATTGGTAATTGGCATGTACATAAACAGCAAGGAGTCTGCTGTGTTCTAAGTATCAGACGGGAACAGGCTGATAGAAGATTAGTCAGAAGCCAAATCTCATAGGGCTGTTCAGGTAAAGGAAAAGGGTTTGAATTTTATTCTAAATGTGATGAAAGGCCTTGGGAGATTTGGGGTAGAATAATGAGATGGCCTGAATCAAAAATTGGCCCCTCTGTATTGTCTACAAAGAATAAACTCTAAGGGAGGAAGATTTATTCAGGGAGACCAGTTAGGGAGTGATTATAGTAGTTTAGGTGAGAGATGATTAACAGTCTTATGCCCTTAGAACTTGTGATCTGCTCTTTTAACACTCATGCCATATATCACCTTTATGCTTGTTTTGAAATCAAAACTCTTTTCCTTTCTATATTTCTCAAGTAATCATACAGCTTTTTCACTTAGAGTTAAGAGGGCGATTTGAAACACTGGGTCTGGGAAACATGCATAAGCTAAATGTGATCTGACACCTGCAATAAGTCTCTGATGGTTTCTCTCATTACTTGCCAAAACATCCTCCACTTACTATTTTGCATTTGCTTCGTAAAACTCAGCATCATCTTCTGTCATCTCTGGACCAGCTGTTCTGATTGTGAAACTTCAAATAGTTCCTCTAATCACCAACCTCCCATGACTGTGTTTTAAGTTCTGAAAACAACCTGGGATATATTTAGAAATCAAGAACAAAGCATACATGAGACTCTAGATTTAACAGCTTGTGGCTTTTAATGGCATCTGTCATCATGTCTCTGAAGAGCTATTTATCACCACAGTTCCCTACTGTACTCTTTTGAAATGGTGGCCTTTTTATCTTCTTCACCCAAACATTTCATGTAAACGAAATCACTAAGATAAGAATAGGAATATCATATTTGATAAAGAACTCATCCCTGCTTTGGAAAAACTTAAAGGTATCTGGCATCGAGATACTCAGATAAAATTAAATATGGGATTGTCATTTCATAATACTCATTTCCAGTATTACCAGGTCACATGACATCATGTTAGACATTTTCTCCCCTTCCCACAAGCATAGGCAGCATGTGACACAGCAGAACAGAGTGATGGCTAAGAGCAGGAGAGTTGATGTTAATGGTTTGTTCTATGCCATTGAGCATGAGCGTCATCTGCATGGGCTAGAATTACCTCATTTGAGAAAATAGAAATTTCAATTAAATATATTTAAATTCCCCCTTTTAGCATCTCCTCAGTGTTTTCTGAGGTGTGTCAAAGTTTGTTTGGTAGTAGTAAATTGTAAAACAAACTAATTGCATCATTATGAGGATGTCATTAGGCTCAGAATCTTGCCTGTCTGGGGACGGTCAGGTATTCCCTAAAGGCTCAGCCATCTCTGTCTTCAGAAATCCACTTCTGCGGACTCTGTCTGAAATGAACATGGCAACTTTATGGAATATGCTCAAATGTCCTCTTATTACCCTTGTCCTTTATTATTCACTTTGCAGAACTTCTCAAACCACATTAATTGAAACTATGAATAAACTCCGTATCTGTTTGTGGAATGATAATTCACGACATTGTTATTTTGCAGACAATTTCCCATCTACAAAAAAATTAATATTTAATTTCACAGGGAAAGCTGTAGTGTAAGACAGAGTGTAACAATGTCAGAATACGTCATTTTGCTATTGTGATGTTTTCATTTTCATATCTCACTTTCTGAGTGACAGTGACTGATGCATCAGAAGGACAAACCAAGGTACTCTATTCATCCCTTCAGGCAGGGTTAAACAGGCCTCTTCCTGCAGCAAGATGACAGCCAGTGTGGGCATGAGCCTAGCAGAGAACAGAGTTTTACAATTTTAGAAATAAAGAATGAGCTCAGTTTTTTCAAGGAAGGGACAAATCATCTGTTAGTCATAGTCATATACATGTACAGATTCAAACTCACTTCCTAGAGCCTCACCATAGCTCCCCCCAAAAAAAGCAGAGGACCACTGGAAGCAGCATGAATGCTACATGTATTCTTATCGATTTCCAATGATGAGTATCAATAAGTTATCTGGCTAGTGACCTCAACTCTTCACTTTTTTTTTTTCTGGTTACATATAGTATTGTATGCTTTGTAAAAACACTGCCATGCCCTGAGACATCACCCTCACGCAATTCACAAATTTCAGAAGTATACATGTAATAACATAAAGGGGGTATCACCCCTGTCGATTTCCTTGATTTAAAGTCACTAGGTTTTATGATTTCTATGTTAACTTCAGATTTCAGCTGTCGATTTTAAATCACCTGTCTTGACAGTATGTATTACTTCTGTCTAGCTTGTGAAAATTTAGTAAACCTTCCATATCGATGACACTAAATAGGGAGAAATCAGAAATGATGATTCCTATAATTATGACTAGATTTTAAGAAAAAATATTCCTAGACATTCATAAAACCAAATTTGTGTGCCTAGATGCCTTATTCGAAGTGATGAGAATTGCCATTTAGATTTCAGAAGCCCCTGAAACTAGTTCATTAAGTCCTGTGGATATTGGAATAATTTGAAATAGCTATAAAATTCATGTGCTATATTAGTGTTGTTTTCCACACCTTTTCAGTTTTAATTGGCTATTTTGGAATTGGAATTGTTTGATGTGTATTCATATCCTGTTGATACTTGATATGATATTGTGGTATTTTTTATAATATTTAATTAGAATCATAATTCAATTATACCAGATAAATATTTTTATGTCTTAATTTGTATGTAGGTTATTGATGCATCTGTATGACTTTTTCATTTTTTTCTGTAAGTTGGTTTGGTTTACCAGTTCCTACTAGAACTGTTTTTCATTTTGTTTTGTTTTGTTTTACTTTATTTTCATTTAAGTAAGATCCAGGCCCGGGCGCCTGGGTGGCTCAGTTGGTTAAGCGACTGCCTTCGGCTCAGGTCATGATCCTGGAGTCCCAGGATCGAGTCCCGCATCGGGCTCCCTGCTCAGCAGGGAGTCTGCTTCTCCCTCTGACCCTCTTCCCTCTCGTGCTCTCTATCTCTCATTCTCTCTCAAATAAATAAATAAAATATTAAAAAAAAAAGTAAGATCCAGGCCCAATGTGGGAATTGAACTCACAACTCTGAGATCAAGAATCTCATGCTCTACTCACTGAGCCAGCCAGGCACCCCTAGAATTGCTTTTTAGATGTTTATCTTATTTCAGGGGTAAAATGAGTCTGAAACAAGTACTTTAAATATTGATTAAGGTATTTATTTTCTTCACCTAGTTACCTGACTGGAGGTTCCTCTCAGATCTGACAATTTTGTCTATAGCCTATTCTGTCAACATAAAAGAAAAACTCAATCCATTTAGCTTAGCAAATAATAACTTCAAAATCAAAGAGAATCGTTCTATAGTTCAAATCTAAGTGTTCACTACTAAATTGTTAGTTTTCTTAATTTATAAAATGTTTTAGACTTATCTAAATTTAAAGGATAATTTTTAAAAGTTAGAATAAAAAATTTCTGCATAAAATGAGACATTAGTTTAAGGATCCATTTACATATTCATTACCCTGGAGTGGCCTCAAGCATGCACTCCTGTTTTATACCCCTTGGTATATCTCTTTACTTGTCCACCTTATCCTCTTTATATTATACTCTCAAGTGGGGCACAGCTCTCTGGAGTTCCCCATGGTTTATATTTCCTCCAACAGTTATCTCTTTAAGTGCTGCTAGATACAGACCCCCTTATTCCTTAGCCACAGTGCCAAAGTGCAGGTTTCTATTAAATGTAACCCTAATATTAAACCTACTTTTAGGTAGATCTTCATGTGACCATCACTTTAGAACCAAACAGCAATATACGTGTTCTTACAAATATAAGGGTGTGGGGTTCTTTTGACAAGTAAAAGCATGTTTCATGTTAGGATTATCTTTGAATAGCCAAAAAAAAGAACGGATTTGCATATCATTTTGGATGCACATTAGGATCCAGGGCATTACCTCGGTAATGTTTAGGTTCCAAATGTAGACTTATAAACTCAATTCTAATAATGGCCTTTTATTATCATTATATCACTTTATCACTTAGACCCGAAGTGAATTATCAGACATTTAAAAGGCTTTCTACAGTGCAACTTGAGGGCATTATGCTAAATGAAATAAGTCAGAGAAAGACAAGTACCACGTGATCTCACTTATATGTGGAATTTAAACAAACAAAAACATAAGCTCGTAGACACAGAGAACAGATTGGTGGTTGCCAAAGGCAGAGGGTAGGGGGTGGACAAAAGAGGTGAAGGCAGTCACAGTGTACAAACTTCTGGGGGCACGTGGGTGGCTCAGTTGGTGAAGCATCTGACTCTTGGTCTCAACTCAGGTCTTGACCTCAGGATCATGAGTTCAAGCCCCACATTGGACTCCATGCAGGGAGTGGAGCCCACTTTAAAAAAAAGAAAAAAGGTACAAACTTCCAGTTATAAAATAAGTCATGGGGATGTAATGTACAACATGGTGACTATAGTTAATAATACTGTAGTGCATATTTGGAAGTTCCTAAGAAAGTAAATCTTACAATTTCTTATCATAAGAAAAAAGTCAGGGGCACCTGGGTGGCTCAGTCATTAAGCGTCTGCCTTCGGCTTAGGTCATGATCCCAGGGTCCTGGGATCGAGCCCCCCATCAGGCTCCCTGCTTGGCTGGAAGCCTGCTTCTCCCTCTCCCACTCCCCCTGCTTGTGTTCCCTCTCTCGCTGTGTCTCTCTCTGTCAAATAAATAAATAAAATCTTAAAAAAAAAAAAAGTCAGTAACTGTATGGTAAAGAATATTAACTAGACTTATTGCAGTGATCATTTTGAAATATATACAATATAGAATCCTTGTTTTACATCTGAAATAATATAATATTGTATGTCAATTATACCTCAATAAAAAATAAAAGGCTTTCTGTAAGAGTAGCTTTTCAATGTAACTTTGCTATAGATTTTTAATGAATCATCAACTTGTTTTTTTTATATCTCAAGTTACAACTAGAATCTTCAGAGATATAATATCCTAAAAAATGATGAGGCACCCATCACCACCCATGGCCCAGCGATTCAGGGTGATCATTAGATAAATTAGGTCCCCAATTGCCATAAACTAGAGATGAATTAGACCTCCGGAATCATTTTATTTTTAACGTAATTTGATCCCAAAAGGGTAATCTTAATGAGAGCATCATAATGGTTCTTAAGAAGATTCCAATTAATTTACCAGGTGAGCTGGAGAGAAATGAATTGAAGTACTAAAATTAAGTTAAAAAATAGAATTAATATAGCAAAGAATGTCATAGTGAAAACAATTACACTTATATTTTCACCACAAAAAATAGTGGAAAACACCACATGATCTGTCCGTGGGTGTGACTATGGGACACATTTTCAATAATCAGAAATATAAGCCAGATTGGTTTTAAAAATTGATATTTATTTTCAACAAATATGTTAGATAAAGCTGGTTTAAAAGTAAACTATCCCTGAAATGGTTATTTTGTTTTAAGATTTTATTTATTTGAGAGAGAGAGAACATGAGTAGATATGGGGGGGGTGGCAGAGGGAGAGGGAGAAACAGACTTCCTGCTAGGCAGGGAGCCCAACATGGAGCTCAATCCCAGGAATCTGAGATCATGACCTGGGCCAGAGGCAAATGCTTTACCGACTGAGTCACCCACATGGCCTCTAAATGATTACTTTAAAGAAAATTTTCCTTCACTCTTCAAGACTTCTCCTATACCTCAAAAGCAAATACATTTAATATTGAACTATTTTGTTTGGTAATATCTCCATAACTCTAAAGAATATGAATATACTGCTGTATCTTGTTTAATCAATTTAAATGTTACCTAACAGATTCTTACTGTAAGATTTTATTAGTTTTTTGGCTCACTTATTCCTTCTGTTTTTCTCTCAATATAAGCATACCTTAATTTTTCTTAAAAACATTGTATTTCCATGATGACGTTTCAGATATTGTTTACTGTGAACCAGGAAATGTATTCTGATTACGTTTCCTTCCTCTACATTGATTTTGTTACTGGAGTTAAAAATTAACAACCCCTACCCTGCTTTTCTCTGAACTTAGGAATAAGTCACCCCAAACACTCCAAGAGCTCTGTAAAATGCCTCATTATAACATTTTCCATATGGCCACAGCTTTCAACTCATTTTCAAGCATATTTTATTTTGCTGAACACATGTCTAATGGAGACATTTGACTTCCTACTAAAATATGAACTTGTGCACTCTAGTCCTGCCACACAACTATCACATGGAGACTTCCTTTTTGCTATGATCTCAGGATCTTTTTCATCTCTCTACTGTGTTGAGTCTCCTGTCCTGGATCGCAGTTCTATGTTGGTTTATTTTCTTGCTTTGACAGGAATTATCCTCAGATAGCTCCTTTAACAAGGTACAGGCAACTCAAATGTTCTATACTTTGAAAGTCTAAAATGCTTTTATTCTCTGATATGTGTTAGATAATCTAATGGATAAAGAATATTAGGTTGTAAATAGGTTTTTTTCTCAGAATTTGGAAAACATTGCTGAAAATTCTTCCTGTATCTCCTGCTACATTTGAAAATCTGATATTCCAAAAAAAAGAAAGAAAATCTGATATTCTGATTTATCATCATTTTTATTTGACTTTTCTTTAAAATATTTTAGTCTTTCAACTGAATAAGATTCACCCCACTAGTGAGGGAGGAACTCCTGTTCTATGGTTACAGGGATGTCTGAACATGTGACCTCTGACAGCAGAGAAGATTAACAGCATTTTTATTAGGTACATGTACTTACAGTCCAGGGGAGGAGGAGACTTCAGGGCCACAGGGGGATGTGTTCTGGAACAGAGTGAAGGACAAGAAGCTGTAGAAGGCAGGTTTTGTAGTACGAGAGGTTAGGGTAACCTTCATTTCTGTGGAAGGTTATGATTGCCTCGTTTGAATAATACCATGGGCTGAAATAATCCATGAACTGAAACCCACTGCTCAAGAATAAGCAGGAACTGTGCCTGATCCCTTTGCTAACAAGGGTGTTTGGGTAGAGAAACTTATCTGCAGCAGGGTGGCGGGGGGTGAGGTGGGACCTGTACATTAGGCCATTCGAAGCAATCCCAATTCTACCAAATGCCAAGGAAGCAAAAGATATTAATTTTAGGACTTGTATACCATGGTGGGAACTTCCCTTTACTTTCTGTGTCCCATATGTTCATAATAATATGCTTTAAATAAGGGTCTATTTTTCATTCTCTGTGCTGAGTATTTTTTGGACCCTATCGCTCTGGAATTCCATGCCCCTGTTTCTGAGTTTGTTCGTTTGTTTTAATGATTGCTTTCAAAAGTTCCTTTCCTTCAGTTTCACTTTTCTCCTTTTGTTGGAGTTCTGTTAGCCAGATTTTGGATTACTTCAATTTCTTTACCAATTTTATTTTCTATTTTCTCTTACTGAAAACCATTATCTTTTTCTTTTCCCTGAGAAATAAAATTTGACTTTTTTTTCCAATCATTTTACTATTTTATGGCTATTTAAAATTTCCAAGGTTTCTTTTTTTTTCTCTGAATGATTTTAAAGTATTGCTTAATGCTGCTGTATCTTCTCCAATAGCTCTGAAGATATTACTAATATATTTTCTCCTTCCATCATTGTCACCATTTCCTTTTTCCTATTTGCTGCTTTTGTCTATATCATTCATCCTTACTTGTTGGCAGCCCATTTATATTTACAAATGAGGCACTAAAAATTGATTGGAAGCTCTATGTGCATTGAATTTACTGTAAGCCAGTCAGATCTCCTGCCTGCGTGGTATAAATCAGGCTGCTGTTTTTCTGGATCTGCTTAGGAAAAAGGGTGCATAGTCAGACACTGACCTAACGCAAAAAGTAAACTTCCACATTGTGCTCCTATATCAGATATAGGACGTGGGGGACAAATATAGATTGCTTTTTTTTTTCTTTTTTTTAACCAACTTCCCATCAAGCTCTCATTTTCTGGTACTTCTGACCATGCTCTCACAGCACCTGATACAGCGGTTCCTGAAGCTTTCCAAAGGTTATGCTAGGTTTTTCTTCTCCATCCCAACTTGAAGGCAATTAAGTATGACTTCTTCCTCTTTGCTAAGTTATTTATTATGTATTCTTCTGCCTCATATATTTAAATACTATGTGCCAGCTATGCAGATTTATCCTACTTTCATTGAGGATGGATTTTGTGGTTGTACAGCCTTGGGTTTTTTATTTGTTTGTTTGTTTTTTGCTTTGTTTTGGTTTGTTCCTTACTATTAAAGGAAATATTTTTAAGGTTAAGATCTAGGGTCCTTAAGTTGAAAAATCCACCCCCCCCCATGTTGTTTTAATCCTGAGGCTGTTTCTTCCTTTTAACCCTCTGGACATCATTTCCTCAATACCTAAAAAGAAAAAGTAAAAATAATAATCTAGACCTCATAGATATGTTCTGGGAGTTAAATTGGAAAAGCTTTAAAAGTACTGGCACAGTGGTTAGCATATAATGTTATTTCCATCTTCATTATCAGCAATATTATCTGAATCATGTTCATCATCAGTCCAAATATCTTTGTCCTTCAGCCTGACCTCTTTATTTTGCTTACCCTTTTTCATTTAAATGTAGGCTTTCTAAATGGTAACATCTTTAACACTTATTTAATTAATTAATTAATTAATTTATTTATTTATTAGAGAGAGAGAGAGCAAGCACACACACAAGCTGGATGGGGGACGGAGGAGGGCAGAGGAAGAGCACAAGAAAATCTTAAGCAGCCTCCACACCCCGGCATGGAGCCTGACACGGACCTCAGTCTCACAACCTTCAGATCCTAACCTAAGCCAAAATCAAGAGTTGGACATTTAACCAACTAAGCCACCCATGCGCCCTGAATTTCTTTTTTATAGTTTCTATCGTTTGAGTAGCATTTACTTCCATTGTTTTAATCATTTCTGTAGTATAGATTATAAACAAAACTTCACCTGTAGAAATTACCTCTTTCTAGAAATCTTGTCCTACGATTGTGACTTTATCCTACCTACCTTCACCCTAGTCTTTCATTGCGTAGTTGGAATTTAGCATGTTCCAAACACTGATGACCCTACTAATCTTAAACGTCTTTCTCTTAATTTGTATTTTGATGACTTGTTTTCCAGTCTTTTAAGTCCTCCAGATCAAAACCTTGGAATCAAACCTTTGATTTCCTTTTTTTAATCTTAAATTTCAGTATTTGTATTTATTACCACTTCCCTGTCCTATTTCGTGCCTTAATTTCTTTTTCCCCCAAGTGTTTATTTAAATTCCAGTTAATTAACATACAATGAAATATTAGTTTGAGGTGTAGAATTTAGTGATTCCTCACTTACCTACAACACACAGTGCTCATCTCAAGGGCACTCCTTAGTCCCCATCACCTATTTAACCCATCCCCCCACGCACCTTCCCTCTGGTTACCATTAGTTTGTTCTCCATAGTTAAGAGTCTGTCTTGGTTTGCTTCTCCCCCACCCCAGGTTCATTTGTTGTATTTCCTAAATTCCACATATGAGTGAAATCATGCAGTACTTACTTGTCTTTCTCTATTTCGCTTAGCATAATACTCTCTAGCTCCCTCCACATCGTTGCAAATGGCAAGATTTCATTCTTTCTGATGGCTGAGTAATATTCCATTGTGTGTGTGTATATATATATATATATAATACACACACACACACACACACACACCCCACATCTTCTTTACCTATTCATTAGTCATTGGACATTTAGGTTCTTTTCATAATTTGGCTCTTGTTGATAATGCTGCTATAAACATTGGAGTTCATGTATCCCTTCAAATTAGTATTTTAGTATCCTTTGGGTAAATGGTAGTGTAATTGCTGAATGGTAGGGTAATTCTATTTTTAACTTTCTGAAGAAACTTCATACTGTCTTCCAGGATGGCTGTACCAGTTTGCATTCCACCAACAGCATAAGAGGTTCTCCTTTCTCCATTATGCCTTAGAGAATTATAGTGGTCTTCAAAGAAGTTTAATCATTTCTATACAATTGATTCTTTCATTCATTGGAAAATATTCTTTGCTTCTCTTTTGGGGGTCAAACACTATTCCAAACTCTGTAAATAAGTTCATTTGAGGTGCCATAGAAGGCATATGTGTGTGTGTGTGTGTAGAGAGAGAGAGATTGAGAGAAAGAGAGAGAGTAAAATGATGAACTCAAATTTAGGAGTCCATTTTCTTGCATGGGAGGATTATTCTTTAATCCGCATAAAAGCCTTTGAAAAATAAATGAATTGGAAAAGTGGTTCACACAAATCTTTCTAGATACAATGACTGTGTTAAACTTTCTTCTTCATATTCTTACCCAAAATGTTTTAGTTTTTCCATTCCGCATCAAATACAATCTGGCATATTCAGGCTATTAGCAATATGACCCAACCACACTTTTCAGCCTTCCTATTCCAGTACCTCTTTAGATGCTTAAACCATTTTCTAACTTAACTGAATTGCTCACAGTGTCTTCATATACTAGCCCCATTTATTTTGCACACTCTCTTATTTCTTCATTTGGAATATTCATCTCAAGCTTTCTCCTCTGACATTTCTGCTTGTTAAGCCCTGTTCACTTCCTTCTTGAAGCATTTTCTGATATTTTCACCCATATTACCTCCTTTCCCTCTCACTTTCCCTACTGAATGTTTTAATGTCTTTTTTAGTATTAATGGTATTCAGCCTTTTTATTGTATCTGTACTAGATAGTAAACTTCTTGGGAACATTCCCCATTTTTTATCATGTGTATATTTCATAATACATAAATGCTGTACTTTCTAGGCATTCAAATATTTATTGATTTACATTTGATTTTTTAAAGCCAAGCTAATTTTTTTCAAAAACAAAAAATTTGCTGGAACTTTTCATTTTCATAAATATTGTGTCTTCAGCAATTATGCTGAGTTTAATATCTATTTTTTTCCAAAGTAAAGGTATTTTAAAATAGTAATGAAGCCTCCAGCCTCCAGTATCATTACTGAGTTTCTTCAGAGGTAGGAATTATGATAAGATGTTTGCTACATAAATTTCAACTTAAACTGAATTGCCCGGAGGCAGAAAAAGAATACAAACTGTCTTCAAGGCTACGAAGGACCACATATTTTTAATGCTTCTTAGAATTCATATCTCTAAAAAAGTATGCTCTGTGAATCCACTAGTTTCATCCTGTTAAGCATATTAAATAAGTAATGTAATTCATGGTTTGGTGTATGTATGCATGTGTGTACAACTCATGTACACACTATGACTTTAAAAAAAATCCCACATAATACAATACAAAGTTGGTATTATATTTAATACAGAGTTTAATAAGAAATACTGTAATTTTAAAATTTGTTTATTTTTGGTGGGGGAAAGGGCACAGGGAGAGAGAGAGAGAATCTTAAGCAGGCTCCACACCCAGCCACGCCAAACTTGGGGCTCAATCTCATTACCCTGAGATCATGACCTGAGCTGAAATCAAAAGTCACACACCTAACCAACTAAGCCACCCAGGCACCCCTAGAAATACTGTATTTTTTACAATCCTTTCTGAATAACACAGTTACATAGCTAATAATTACAAGAAATATTTAAATATATCAAAATCTATTCAATTTGAAGCTATTCATAGAACATTTACATTTATATATAGTTCTTTTCAAGGTTCTATACTTCCTCATTTTAACAAGATGCAAAATGTAATTTTTTTAACTGTTATGGACTTTTAAAAAAAAAGATTTTATATATTTATTTGAGAGAGAGAGCATGAGTGGGGGCCAGGGGCAGAGAGAGAGGGAGAAGCAGGCTCCCTGCTGAGCTGAGAGCTTGATTCCAGGACCCTGGGATCATGGCCCAAGCTGAAGGCAGATGCTTAACCAACTGAGCCACCCAGGCGCCTCACAAAATGTTATTCTTAACTGATGTTCTTATTTATTATATTTATTTTTGTCATATTTATTAAATTTATTATTATTTAGTATTTTTTTATGCCTTGGTCTATTTCTAACAGAGATGTTATTTTGTAAGTCGTGAGTACAAATATGTCAACTTCAGTGTTTCTTGTAGGAAAGATATCCAAGTTCATATAGGATGGCTTGAGTGAGACCTCAAGATCCTGCAAAAGAAAGGAAAGAGTCCATAGTATTTTCTTCCAGTCAGCACCTCTCCTGTGATTAGATTTATGCCATTCCATTTCCAACTTAACTATTTTGATCATAAGAATGTAGGGATATTGTGTCTTTTTCAGTCCCCATTACAATTTCTGCGATGAGAATATAGTATGGAAATGTTAATGTTTTATATATTTCTGACAGTAGTAATGTACAATTCTATTTTGACCTTTCCAATATGATACAGATCGATTGGCTGGGCACTTCATTTCTTCCTTTGTCTACTATTGTAATAGTCTATTAAGAAAAAGGGCAAAATGATCAATCAATCAAACTTTCTAATGTGTTGGATAATAGTCCTCCGATTTTCCCTGGTTAAGATAGACATATGTTCATTGTTTAAATACATTCATAAATATATTCATGTCAGCATAGGTGTTCTATTATTTTGAATATACCATTATATAATTTTCTTATGAATTATAGTTTTATTTAATATATAATCTCATGCTTTCCATTTCCAGTTATGGACTGTGGGGAAAAAAATGAAGCAAAGTAATGGCTTTTAGCTTCTAGCTTTTAGAAATTTGGGTGCTTTGTTTGACAAAGTGGAATGATTTCTCTAGTTATATTGGACAAAATAGCAAGGTCCCTCAATGTTATTTTAAAATAATAAAAGGTCTTGAGGTTTGTGCACACACATGCAAGGTAACTGAACTGAATGCATATTTTCAAATTGTTTACTTATGGTAACACTGACAAGAGAAAAGAACAATTCAAGTCTCATTCGAAGAGTCAACCTATGACGTATAGTTTAAACTGATTGGTTCTTATTTGTTTCATACAAAGCCATCTCTGTTCTGAAAAGCAAACATTTTACTCTAAAAACTCTATAAGGAATATCAAAATCACTGTATTATGAGTGGGACAGAGGTCTAGTAAGTGGTGTCCTGGATCTTCCTTACTCCTAAGGAAATCAATTAATAGCAATACAGTGATTAACAGCACTGTAGGCCTGGTTCCCAGAGTCAATAATTTCCATTTTCACCACTGCAGGGATATCATAAAAGAAATGCAATATGTTATCTTAAAGTTAAAATTAGTGTTTTTGCCACCTATTTGGCAGTCTTCAAAGCACTGCAAATTATTGAGGGTTATTGCTTACGTAGTCCAGATGACTGTTATACTTTTGATTTCCAGGAGGACATATTATTTGAATACTTGGAACAAAAAGTATAGTGTACACTTCTTTCCAACGTGAAATAAAAAAATATAATGCAGTCTTACAATTTTTGGAGGACTTAGCATGGTTTGAGATACTCTAAACAAAAAGAACCGAAATTGTTTATCTTGTCCCCTGGTAATCTTTGATATCCACTCAATTTTTCCAATACAAGGTGTATTCCAATATTCCATTAGAGAAAGGAGAAAGGAGAAAGGGAGTTACAAGCAAACACTCGTGTTTATATGGAGATAAAGGGTATAATTAAACACTGAAGATGCGTATCTATAACCCTAGAGTCATTTCTTTCTGAATTATCCCAAGGAGAAATCTAGGAGTCATCTTGATTACTTTGTCTACCACGCCATTTATATCAAATGGATATTCAGGGAAGGCTATGCATCCCCTTCTTACCATTTCTACAACCACTGTCTCCTTTTCATTCACCAAATATTTGTCCAGTTCCCAATTTGTGACAGGCACTCTTTTGAATTTCATTTGGATTTTTGCAACTGTTTATGCTGCTCATGCCTCCATCTTAGCCTCATCCATGACTTTCACTGTTATGGCCTTTAGATCATTTTAATGTCTCTAGATACAAGCTTTTTTTTAAGATTTTATTTATTTATTTGACAGAGAGAGACAGGGAAAGAGGGAACACAAGCAGGGGGAGTGTGAGAGGGAAAAGCAGGCTTCCCACTGAGCAGGGAGCCCGATGCGGGGCTTGAACCCAGGACCCTGGGATCATGACCTGAGCCTAAGGTGGACGCTTAACTACTGAGCCACGCAGGCACACTTCTAGATACAAGTTTTAAAGGACTTCACTCCAGCAACCCTCAGTTTGTTTTCTGAGATTAAGAATTCCTCATATCTGTGAGATCATATGATACATGTCTTTCTCTGATTGACTTATTTCGCTTAGCTGGAGTGGTCGGGGGTGGGAGGGACGGGGTGGCTGGTTGATAGACATTGGGGAGGGTATGTGCTATGGTGAGCGCTGTGAATTGTGTAAGACTGTTGAATCACAGACCTATACCTCTGAAACAAATAATACATTATATGTTAAAAAAAAAGATAGTAGGAAGGGGAAAATGAAGGGGGGGAATCGGAGGGGGAGACGAACCATGAGAGACTATGGACTCTGAGAAATAAACTGAGGGTTCTAGAGGGGAGGGGGATGAGGGCTTGGGTTAGTCTGGTGATGGGTATTAAAGAGGGCAAATAAACGGTTTGGAGGCTGAAAAAAAAAGTAATGATCATAACAGTAATACCATTTATTCAGTGGTTACTGTGCACCAAGCTTTGAGTAAAGCATTTAAATACAAAAAAATAAAAAATAAAAATAAAGGGCTTCACATATCTTTTAAGGTTTGGATCCATAAGCATTAATGTCATCACATATTCCATAAATAATTGGCCAGTAACTCTTTCACCAACAGAATCTCTTCTTTCTTGCCTAGAGGATATTCAAACTTACTTAACAATACTCAGAAACAGTACGTTCTAGACTAAACTACATTGTTTGCATAAACCGATCTTTAAGCCTGGACTGCTTTAATTTTACTTGCTAATTGGCTAATTTGTTTCTACTCAAACTCTTTAACCTACCAATTTAGATTGTATAGCCCTACTGTGCACCCTGTAGCAACTCATGCTTCCCTTTATCTTTGCACTTATCACCTTGCATTTAAGTTTTAAGTAAAACTTTTAGTTTGAGATCATTGTAGATTCACAGGCAGTGGAAGGAGATAATACGGAGATCCTGTGTGCCCTTTATCCAGTATCCCCCTATAGCAGATACCTTGCAAAAGCACAATATCACAATGAAGATATTGACATTGATATAATCTACCGATCTTATTCAGATCTAATCAGACATTTGTGTATTGTGTGCGTGTGTGTGTATGTATTTAGTTTTATGTAATTTTAACACAAGTAGGTTTGTGTAACACCACCAAAGTAAAAAATGGAACAGTTCTATCACTGCAAGGATCTCTCACTTTGACCTTTATTGCACTTGATTTTCCCTATATAATAAACTCTGAGTTTATTTGGTCTATTGATAAGTTTAATAAATATTGGGGAGTAAATTTTCTGATTATATACATATATATGTTTGTGTGCATGTGTCTATGTGTGTGGATGGATAGATGGATAGATAGACATGTGTATACATATCTATATAGTTCTTTGAATTGTTATTTTGTTAATTTTGATTAATTTTGTCTTCAGTATCTCTGATTTATACATCCTAATTTTTTGTTTAATAATCGCTATCTAATACTATAACAAATCACGTTGTTGGAAAAGGTGTGTGTGTGTGTGTGTGTGTGTGTGTGTGTGTGTGTGTGTGAGATGAAACTCTAAAAGTTTGACCCTTCAAAGCTTAGTAGAACTCATACATGGAATTTGGTGTTTTTTGATAGCTTGGATAAACCATGAAATGTGTGATTTAGCACTTCACATGATTACTGTGATTCACACATATTTGAATTCATGCTGATGCTCTGTGCTAAATTCAGTTAGGTGCCAAGATTTGGAATTTGGGTGCATCCACAATATTTTCCCCTTTTCTGTTTATCTGCTTGTTGTGATTGGTGATTACGAGCAGCTGCTGTGCACACTGGCTGATAATAAGAAATGTTTAGAGTTCTGTATCCAGTTTCTCTTGCTTCAAATCCTCCATGATAATCAGCTTATCTGCATTTGGCGTTCACATGATAAGATTATCTTACCCCTGTGAGTTTAGTCTTTCCATCATGGGTATAAATCATTGTGATTGGGCACACAGAGATATTGGCTAGAGAACAAGCAAGAATAGCTCATTCTGGCTCAGTAATTGGAATCAGTCCCCATCCCTTGGAGAAAAGATTAAGAGTTGGTCTTCAAACATGCTTTTCTGCATATGTCTTCATTGTTACCTGGTCCCTGGAGATGGAGGACTGTTTCTTAACAGTGTTTCTGAGGAGAAGGTCCAACCATCCGCCAGAACTCTGTCATATTTGGATGTTAGTGTGAGGTTACCAGAGGAATGTTTCAGAGATGGTCAGTAGGTATTTTTCTGTTCCATTTGTGTACTCCAGTCATGATATGGGATGCAGAAGGGGGTATCTGGAAAAGGGCTTAAAAACCTGTATACTCTGTTTCAGTTAATGTAAGTATCTTTGTGTCAGAGTAGGTAATACAAGAGAGGCTAAGACAGAATGAGAACAAATCTATTGATTCAGGAGAAGTGGTGATCTTCATTCATCTTAAGGAATGTAGCTTCTTTAGCAAATCTCTTATCATTTAGTTAAGCAGCATGAAAAGATGGGTCCCCATACCCACCTCCTAACTGGTGGTGTGTGAAATCATTTATCTATATCAACAGCGTCTATTCAGTAATCTGAAATACATCAAATGCTTCTAAATCCATCTTTGTTTAACTTTAGGTGAGTTTCGTTTTGCTGGCTTCAGCTGAACCCAAGAATGATTAATTGTTGGTTCCTAAAATTTGCTGCATATTAGTATCACCTGGGAGGTGTTCCACACTCCTGCTCCTGATGCCCAGGTGATACCCTCCTCCAATCGAATTATGGCCTTTGGGAATGAGACTCAAGCATCAGTAGTTCCTGTAAACCTTACAAGTGATTCTAATGAGTGGCCAAGTTGAAAAACCAGCAATTAACTGCTCATTCTCAGGTACTCATATCAAAATAATCTCCTCCTCTGGTTTATTGAGGTAGGAAAAATTTTTAATTTACATTCTCATCTCTGTCATACATTTATATACTTTAAATTTTTGTGTTGTACTTTGTTCCTCTTTGCTATTATAAACACCTCCCTTTTTGTGAAGGTGTAAATATCTACAAAATATTTTGTCCGCAGATCTCCTATTTTTATGTCCTAACATATCTCAACAAAACTCATGATGACTTCTCTGTTAGCTTTACGTGTTGAGGTATATACTTATATTCAGTAAAATGTAGAAATAAAAGTTTGGTGACTTTTGGTCAATGTATATACCCATATAACTATTCCTCCAATCAGATATATAATATTTCTGTTGTTCTTATTTTCATCTCCATGCAACACAATTCTTAACGATAGGATGGTCTTGATTTGTAAGGATATACTGTACTTTGTTTATCAGTGCCCTAATAATAAACATTAGTGCTGCTTCCTCCATTATAAAAATGTTAATATTCGTGTGTGTGTGTGTGTGTGTGTGTGTGTGTGTGTGTATCCACACACATATATACAAGTATTTCTTTAGGGTGGACACCAGAAGTACAAATGTTCATTCAAAGCACCTATACATATTTATTTTAAAGATTTATTTATTTTAGAGCAAGAAAGAGAGAGAGAGAAAGGGAGTCCCAAGCAGACTCCGCACTAAGCATGGAGCCCCACGTGGATCTTGATCCCATTACACCGAGATCATGACCCAAGCCGAAACCAGGAGTGAGGCGCTTAACCGACTATGCCACCCAGGCGCCCCCATATTTACTTTTAATAATACTGCCAGATTATCTTGATAGATGTATTGCTTTGTACTACAGGCTAGTTTTCCTTCATGTTGTGGATGTAGGGAGCCAGATGGAGACTTCTATGAGGACCAAATTAAGAACAGGTTTACTTGGAGTATGATATTTAAGTGTGTTTCAGCAATGGGGCTGACTTTTCTCCTCACTCATTACCTCTCCATATTTATTGTGAAAATCCAGATTTATATTAAGCTTTGCTGCTCTGTTTCTATCTCTGACCCCCAAAACAATAAAAAAAAAGTTCCCACCACTTTGAGTTTATGAGTTTATCTGGAGGTACACATAACAATCCAGTTACTTCTATAGCAGTGAGTGATTGACCTATTTCTTAAGCAGTCCTTCAATTTATTCATGAAATCTTGTCACAGCTCACTTTTAGTTGATCTAAAGTGAACCTGGAGTTTCTCAGCAGCTTCTATGGCAAAGCCTGTTCTTACCTTCACAACAGTCCTATTTTGTACCTGTTTTGGCTCATAAGGTTTTTTCCTTTTCCAAGCATGATCTCTTCTGTTTTTCTATCTTTTAGCTTTTGTTACCTTTACTATTTCCTGTTATATTGCTATTATATATTTAAAAGGAATATCTTTCCTGCTAATTCAAAGGAATTTAATTGAAAATTAGTGGAAAGAAGTAATAAATGCATGTGCCCAGTCTGCCACCTGTAAACGGAATCCGTATTCTGCTTCAAGAATCACAACTCACTCATACAGTTTCAGTGACTGTGGTTAACCCATGGTAGTAATAATATCTCCTCACATTTTATTCTCTTCCTGATGTTAATAATCATTATACTATGTTGTTCTTTATTCTTTTTCTTTAACACAAAAAAGAGGCAATTTTAGAAAAATTTTCGACATCATTTGATTTAAACTATTTGTTAAATATCAGTTTACTCTTGGTATCTGAACATTTTTGATTGTTTATATGCATGTATGCATGAATGTTTGTATGGATATATATTTATTGGAGTTCAGGGGGCCTTTTCAAATTGAGATAGTCCTTGCCAAAGAATTGATAATGAGTGCTTGATTTCATGAACATGAGAATCTGTATTTACTGCCTTCTCTACTTTCTGAGATTCCTATGACTGTATTTTCTGAATTAAAAAAATAGCTTACAGACTCTCAAAAAGAATGTATAGACAATAAAATACTTTTGCTTCTAATTTCAGTTTAGGATACAAGAAGAAATTGGTGACTTGTTTAGATGGCATTAAAATTGGCTTAGTTGAATTGTAACAAGTTACATTAAACAAACAAGAAACCACTGAATTAAGAGGAAAAAAATGGAATTTACTTCATATGAAAGCCAAATTCCAATTTTTAAGTTTTATTTCAAGCTAAATGATGCATAATTCTTTTTTTTGCAAGAAACTGAGCCTTAATAGACCTCTTTGAGAAAGATGCTTGTAGGTTTTAGTATTTTGATCATTATTAACCAAAGAAAGAATTTTTATGAGTTTGTGGTTTTTTGCTCTTTTTTTTCCATTTTGTTTTGTTTTTTGCTTATCTGTACAAAAAGTAAGATAATGCATTAGGAAGAAACTTGCCTTTGCATATATAATGGAAGTTCAGAGGACTCCTTCATATGCATAGCCCTAGACCAATGGCTTCCAGGGACTTTGACCTTGAATGTTCATTGCCTAATATATACAGCTTGATAAATCAGAGCTCTTCCAGAACATCTTGGGAAATTTTAGTAACTTTAGAATCACGACCAGTATTAGTAATGTTCCAATTAGGTGCAAAGATATTTTAATAATATACAGCACTATGGCTTATTAATAGGTTTTACATTTTTAAAATGTTTAAAATTTTATGTAAAAAAACTTTGATAACTATGCTTCAGAAGAACACACTAAAGTCCAGCACACTTAAGTAATGTGTGTTGAGATATAAGAGAGAGAAAATTTCAGGTCAACATTAGGGTTTTATCATTTTGAATCTTTATTCTAAGAGTTATAGAGAAGTATTATAAGAACTCAGTTTCATGTATTTGAAATACATGATTAAGAGTAGTAGGGTACTTCAGCCAAACAGTGGTCCTATAAAAGAACTCTCCATTAAAAGAAAACATTTTTCTTAGGTGAAGCATGTTATTTTCTAGGTTTTGCTGGTATGAGTTTAAAATATTAGCCACAAAAGAAAAGTAAATATACAACAAAATTATTTTTTATCTTATCAAAGGAGTTTAATTGACTAAGAGGTAAATGAATTATATTAATAGGCTACAAAGTTTTATTTATCTGTAATATAAAATGTTTCATAAATGTAGAATGAGAACTTAGAGATTCTGTGTCAGTCAGGGTAGGCTAAGCTATAGAAGCTAATAACAAAATGTTAAAGACTCAAGGGAAGAACAGCATATTTTCCTCTTATCTGATAGTGTAGGGCCGGTATTCCAAGACAGTGAAAAAAGTGTGTGGGGGGGGGCGGGTAGGGGCAGCGGGGGCAGAAGTGGGGGGAGGGTGGGGTGAAAGGGGGACTCTTGCTCCAAGGGTTCATTTGGAATCCCAGACCAATAAGAACTTTTCCATCTTCAATATGTGGCTTCTCTAATTGTAGTCAACAAAAGGGGAGAGAGCATGGAGGGATGCACATAGAAAAATTTAAGTATCTGTCCTAGAGGTGGCATGTATCACTCCCTTCACATTACTTTAATTACAATCGAGTTTTATAGCCATATCTAATTTTAATAAAGGTTGGGATGGTAGCTTTTACTGTGTGCCCAGGTGAAAAACAAGAAAAAAGATTTTGGCAGATAGCTTGTAGCTTTTACCATGCAAGCCAATGCACGTTACTAATTTCTGAACTCAAGTTTGTTTTCTTTATGTCAAAGGATCCTAAATATTTGAAGAGACTCGTTTCCTCATAAACACGATCAGTTCCTTCTTTCTAGAATACTCTCCAGCATGATTTATGCCGAGAGCAGGCTTTCCGCTCTCTTAAACACACACAAAGACACATGCACACACAGAGAAAATGATTCTGTACTGGAAGAAAAAGAGGAAATTGAAAGCTAATCGTTCTGACCCCAGGTACTGGTTTGATTTTTCTCTTGAACAGTCAGCTCTGCCACATCATCCAGGGAAAGACATGGAGGCAGAGAGTGCCTATGAGTAGGAGATGTGGCAGCGGGATGGAGGAGCATGGTACTCAGTCACGTGGGCTGTAAGGAGTGGGCACAGGTCTGACAGCTTTCTCCTCCTATGAGAAAGGGCGTTGCTTTATGAGGCCAAATCGTAGGGACAGTGGAATTCTGTTGGGGAGTTAGGAGCCCAACGCAGAGTAAACCAGGCAAGAATTCTGTCCTCTTACACCGTGGCCTTCTTCAAGGCCCGCTGAGAAAGCGTCTCTATCCTTCGCAGAAGTGCGAATGAAGCACAAAGATTTCTGACTGACAGCAGTTAAGAGTCCCTCAAGGACTTAACCATCTAGTCCTGGATTAGCATTCAAGAATCCTCATGTACTTTGAAGAATCTTTCTCCCATGCTGTTCTGTTTTGCAATTCTTTAAAGTATTGTGGCACTTGTGTGGAACATTCTTCTCCTTCTACCCCTCCCCTCCCCTCCAATCTCTTTAGCTGATAATTGTGCTCTTCGCTCTTGATTCCCTGAGCATCCTAGACTGAATTTGCTCTCCCAAGTAGCGATTGCTCCCTTGGCCATCTGTACTCTACCTTTTAGACAGATTCTACACTTACATTGATCTCTTAAATGCTTGACTTCCCCTATTAAATTGTAAACTCCCTGAGGCCAAGGAATGGTGTATCCGTATCCTCAGTGCATTGCTCAGGACAGAGCACAGCCCTTAGCAACAGTAGCTGCCATTAAAATAGTTATTAGATGAAGAAGTCTTTATTATATATTTTTTAATGTATAGCCTATATTATCCAACCCTTACTGTAGGCAATCATGTACTTGGAACAATTTTTTTTTTTTTTTTTAACCTTAGGGTCCCTATACTAATTTCAGAAAATGCACAGGGCTCAGAATTAAAGTCGCTCTGATTGATTCTAAAATCCTGTGTTTCCTATGTTGTTTATTTCAGTTGGCCAAGCACAGTATGTGTGTGTGCATTTATATACTTATATATAACTTTTATATATAGTCAAGGCCGCGGGATACTCATAGATTATCTTACTAGTATATGTTTTCATCATAAAAGATTACGAGCATGTGAAGGGGCAATGTGATTTAAAAGGTAATTTAAAAACAAACAATGAATCATGGAACACTACATCAAAAACTAATGATGTATGGTGATTAACATAACAATAAAAAATTATTAAAAAAATAATTGAAAGAATCATTTACAACAAATCTTCTATTTCTGAATCAGTAGATTCTCGTGTTCAAAAAGAGTTCACAGAACTACAGAGGTAAAGTGTTAAGAAAGCAGCATTTTTCCAAAGTTGTAGAAGGGTCGTATAGCATAGAGTGGTTAAGAACCTGGGTTCTGGGGCTCGATCATGGGGGTTCAAATCTCAGTTCCACTACCTGTGTGATTTTTGGAGGAGTTGTGTAGCTTCTCTGTGCACCTAGTCCCTCCTTGGTAGTGCGAGGTGGTGAAAATAGCACCTCCCATAAGATACATCATATAATGTACCTCCTTCTTCACACCCTTCTCCTTTTTATCTTTTTCATTTTCTTCTTAATTTTAGGAAATGCTCTACATAAATGCCATTGTTTATTTTAGGAAGCATCAGCAGAACATGATTTCTGAAGTTATGAAATAAACTGGCCAGTGAAATAAGAACTTTACTGATATGTTAATTAACCCAATATTATTTTATTAGATTACACTTTTGAGTAGGGGTTGTGGGTGGCAAAGTTTAAACAAATACCATGATTGTAGTTTTTTAAAAAGCTACCCTGTCTGCTGGGCATATGAACAATAGAAACTAAAATTTAGGACCAAAAGGGCACCTAGGTGGCTCAGTCAGTTAAGTGTCCAGCTCTTGATTCTGACTCGGGTCATGATATCAGGGTCATGAGATTGAGCCCCATGCCGGGCTCCACACATGGAGGAGATTTAGGATTTACTTAAGTTTAAGATTCTCTCCCTCTCCCTCTGCCTCACCGCCTGCTTGGGCTCTTTCTCTTTCTCTCTCCCTCTCTCTCTCTAAAAACACAAATAAGAATAAAACAAAATTCAGGACCAAGATATTTGATCATATTTACGTTCTTACTCTCAAACGGAACAATGTTGAAAAACACTAATTATGTTTTAATAGTACGTCAATTAAGAAAACTGTATTGCCAAGCAACATTTTGCTTTGTGCAATTTAGCTTTTTCCTAATAAATACTGATCTGCTCTACTTGAATGAAACCTATAGATACTACTTGCAAAACAATTTTTTTTTTCAAATGAAAGAAAGGAAAAACAAGAGAAAAAAATTAGGCAGCAAACAAACAAAAAAAAAAGCCACCTTCACTGCTAACCAGAAAATGTTATGTGGGCCAGGTATGTGCAACTATTAAAAGACTTTGTTGCAACCGGAATGAGCTAGTTTTGAGCACCAATCACGGCAGAGTAGTTCTGCTCAATATGGGGACACTCAGGCAGGTTGCATAATTTGCCCTGATTGCCACAGTATTGTCTTAGTTTACATTTTATGTTGTACTGTTCTGTGGAAGCATTTAGTACTACTTTAAATGCTCTGGAGTTCTGTAAGATTTGTAAGTATTGCATAGAATTTGGCTATTGAATTATAACTATAACCTGAAAGTCAGTTGTAGTGTACTTTAAACTTAGGATCAGTAACCTAGAGCTTTTTAATTCACATTGTATAGAATGTCATTCTAACTATAATTTTTAGTTGAGATTACTAGTTACAGTTTTTCCACTGCATACAATCATAGTGATCAATTTATCCAGGTCTGCTTATTGAAGAAATCAGTGATCATCTATGAGAGACAGAAGAGATTTTATACTCTAAATCTGGAAACAGGAACCTAGGAACAGAGACAGATACTTGGCTTAAGGGTATATAAATAACATTGGAAAATATAATTATTAAGAAAAATATCAGTGTTACAATTTTTTTCAACATTTATCAGGCCTTTTCAGATACAGACATTATCACTTGTATCTTAAAATCTAGACCTAAGATTTTCTTATCTAAGATGAAAACCAAAGTTCTATTTCACTGCATTGAAATCTGTAAGTTTCAGAAAACTAGAACTACCCATGTTCCCTAATCCATCCATGTTCCTTTTCTTTTTTTTTTTTAAAGATTTTATTTATTTATTTGACAGAGAGAGCGAGAGAGCACAAGCAGGGGGAGCAGTAGAAGGAGAGGGAGAAGCAGGCTTCCCACAGATCAGGGAGCCCAATGCAGGACTCAATCCCAGGACCCTGGGATCATGACCTGAGCTGAAGGCAGTCACTTAACCATCTGAGCCACCCAGGCGCCCCTCCATCCATGTTTCTTAAAGGTGACAGAAATCATGGATCCCACTTACTTAGCAAGACATAATCCAGTACTGTGCTCAAAATACAGATCTGTCACTTACTTGTTGTAGCTTTGGATATATTACATTTTTACTTTGTGCCTATTCCTCAAATACCATAGATATAATAATGTTAGCTTTAGTATAATGCCTATCTCACAGGATTCTATAAGGACTAAGTGAGCAAATACGTAAAAAGCATTTGCCGCATGCCTAATAAAAGCTTGTTTAATAGGCATTAAGTATTATGATTAATATTTTAAGCAAGAAAATATTAATTCCTCTTTACTAGTATTCTTTCCACAAAATTCCTGATTCCTAAGTAATAGTCTCTTAAACTAATAGATCTATATGTGTAATGTTTTAGCTAAATTAAGGATGATGAAATAAGAATAAATAGAGTCAAGAAAAAGTTTCAGGTAAAAGATGTCAAAAAGCAGTTTTTGTGATATGTTTTAAGTTAATTGAACTTCTAAGCAAAAGTCAATTTACCTTTCTGTTTTTAAGTGTAACACTTAAAACAGTAACACTTCTCCTTTCAGGAGACTAACTCATATTAAGCTGTTTAGAATTCCCAATAAACTATTTAATTAGTATTTATTTAACAGAGTGATCTTAACTTTACTACATTATAACTAAGCAAACATGCTTTTTCCAAGAACTCATATATTAACAGAGCATGCAGCTGTCAAGTATTTTTTGAAAAGGCAATCAAAATAACTGAGAAACTCTTTTTGGATGACATAATCCAAACGCAGAAATGGATTAGAACATCCTCTGCATATTCCATAGCTTAATGACCAATCTCATCTTCATTCAGTGTTTTTCAGCTCCTTGTGCATAAAAGGATAGAGGTAATTCTAAGACCATCTTTCATACAAACACAAAACACCTCTACAAATTACAAGAGCTACAGGGAATGCAAATGTAGTATATTACCTGAGCGAAACATTAGCCTCTTCACTCTGATGTTCACAGCTTTACGTTTGAGAGGAACTGCCAATTATGAATCAGCAAAATGTGTGAAATTTTTTATAGTGGAAGTGCCCAAAACCCAGCAATTATTAAAGTTAGATAAAGTTAAATACAACAAAGCTGCGTGATAAAGAGAATGAGACATCTTTCCTATAAATAAATGTGTTGAATGTGGATAACATATTAGTGAAGTTCTTATTAGACCCTTTCTTTTGAGATAGAAACTATCTTTGGCCTTGGGATACAGAAGAATCAAATGTTACCATGCCAAATGGAAAATGATCATAGTGATTTCCTTACCCAGCAGTTAAAAGCCTTGTGTAACACAGAATATTTTTGTTAAAAAAAAACAAACCCTAAATTTCATGTTTTTCATTTACAGATAAGTGACTTCTCTTGATGACAATGTTAACTTTGTACTTTATATTAGATTTAAAGATATGTTGTATTTCATAAGCAATTATCTCCTAATTTATATCAGAATGGGAATTTTTGAGTCATTTTCAGCAGCCACAATGGTTTTTGGTTTTTTTGGTTTTTGGTTTGTTTTTACTAATTGATTTGTATATGCCTGGCATTCAACTAGTTTCCTCAGTTACAGATGTCTTTCTTTTAAGGACTAGGTTTGAATTAGGGGCTTTTTTGTGATGTTAAACATAATGCTTTTAGATTTCTTAAATCATCAACCAAATATCTTTTTAAATGTATTATGACAGGGAATTCATATACTAAACTAAGTGAAGGAGTAAGATGTTTTACCCCCAGGGTCAGGATTGGGTTTCCTTCTCTTCTGAGCTCAGCCCCACTCATCCCCAACCCTTTTTCTATTCCTTTGAAGAAGGTAATAAACTCAAAGGATTCAAGTTGGCAACCTGCTCCCTTCTGATTAGTTCAAAATCGGTTCCCCATCATTACTTTCCCTGTTCAACAATCTATTCAATTCCAGGATTGTGATAATGATATTTTCTCTTACAGAGCTATTGTGTTACTTAATTAATGTTTGTTACATACTTGGAGATCCTTGGATGGTAGATGATATTCTGGAGCCAAGTACATTATTATTTCATTAAAATTAATGCCAAGATGAAACATAATGTGGAAGGTGATGGCCTGGAAATTGTTTCCTATCACCAAATGGAAAGGATATATTTGTTTGGCAGCTACGTAGAGTGTAAACAGGTGGCCATCAGCAAACTGATATACAGAGGAGAAATAGTTCATTCAGATAATTTAGATTTTAATTGAATTATTTACAAAGTATATGAAGTTTAAGTTTCTTTTGCAAGGCGGAGATTTTGATCAGTTACTTTATTAGAGGGCAAATAGAGGCCTATAAGGGGAAAAAAAGCACAAATTAGACTTACCCCAAAATGTTTACTTTTGTGTAGTGAAAAAGTATGAGCTTGGAGTTAAAGAAGATGGGCTTGAATCCAGTTTCCATCAGTGTTGAAGTTCCTTGACACACAGATTAGATCTGTCTTGTTCACTGCCATTTTCCTGGTATATAAAACATATCCTTGTTTCCACCTTATTCCTATTTCTTCTTAATTAAATGTCCTGGTTTTTGATATGAGTTTCACCAATTTTTCCCTACAAGCTTTGTAGTTTTTATATCTTTCATTAAAAAGTCTTCCCTTGGGGGTGCCTGGCTGGCTCAATAGCCAGAGCATGTGACTCTTGACTCTTGATCTTAGGGTCATGAGTTCAAAGCCCACTTTGGGCGTAGAGCTTACTTAAAAAAAAAAAAAAAAAAGTCTTCCCTTACTTGAAATGATTAAAATAAGTCCCTATATTTTATTCTATAAATTTTACTTTTTATAGATATAATATTTTAATCTATGTGGATTGCATTATCTTGGAGTAAAAATTATAAAAGGTAGGAAAAACATTGGTAGTCTAATTTGAATTTTTATGTGGGGCGCCTTGGTGGCTCACTTGATTGACCATCCATCTCTTGATTTCAGCTCAGGTCATGATCTCAAGGTCATCAGATCGAGCCCCATGTTGGGCTCTGCTCAAGAGTCTCTCTCTCTCTCCCTTCCTTCTGCCCCTACCCCCCCATCTAAAATAAATAAATCTTTAAATAAATAAATAAAAATAAAGCATGTATTTGGAAATAATCAACATACCAATACTCTGTCTTCTAATAATGAATTTTAGGATACTTTTTCATTTATTTTGTTCTTTTCCCATTAAAGTCCTATACATATTTTGTTAAAAGTTATTATAGATACTTAGTTTCCTGTGCTAATCCTGTAAGTGTTGTACTTTTTAAAAAGCAATTTAAATATCTGATTAAATGTACTGAACTTGGAAGTGTACATCAGGAGGTATCTATATTTTTATCTAACAAGTGCTTTTAAATAAATTGTTTAATCTTCCATCCCTGCCATGAATGACTGCTAAGATAGAAGCCATCACTTTCAGAATGCTTTCACTTACAGAAACAAATTTTATCTCAGTAATTATAACTCACATTGAGGTATTAGCATGACGGCTCCAGTGTAGAATCCAATTTAAAATTTAAATCTCCCTTCAAGTTCATAGATTTTTCCCTCTCCCTAGTATAGGGCTGACTCATGCCTAGGATACCTGGGGTAGAAGATTCTTTCCCTGTCTCTTCCTTACTCATTCTTTTTTTTTTTTTTTTTAAGATTTTATTTATTTATTTGACAGAGAGAGACACAGAGAGAGAGGGAACACAAGCAGGGGGAGCGGGAGAGGGAGAAGCAGGCTTCCCCCAAGGAGGGAGTCCAATATGGGGCTCGATCCCAGGACCGTGAGCCGAAGGCAGACATTTAATGACTGTACCACCCAGGTGCCCCCTCTTCCTCATTCTTTTCCCAGCCTCTGTACAACTTCTGGGTTCCCCTTCCTTCTACAATGTAAGTGTGGTGTCAAAGCAAAGATTGCAGTGAACAAAGCGGACAGGCAAGGAGGATTTATTCCAGACTATTGCAGTAGGACAGAAAGTCCAGAACTCAGTCTGAGCTCAGCCCTGCTTGAAATAAAGTGTTGAGGAGTTTTGGGGGGGAGTCTTAGGTCACCTGTGTTTGCTAATTGGCTTTCCCCACAGGAAAAATAACCTCTTCTTATCTTCACAGCAGGAAGTAGTTTTACAACATGGAGCAAGGCCCCCACCAAAGCTTGGTTCCTGATAGGTACTCTGTCTTCCTTGATGAGTACATTTCAAAGGATGGCTCTCAGGTCCTCAAGAAAGATATTTTTGGTTGTAAAACTGACAAAAGGCTTTTTAAAAATATTTACATGTTAACAGGCAGAGAAAGAATTTACAAGTACGCTTTTTCTAAAGTAAATGTTTTTTTTTTTTTTAAGATTTTATTTATTTGACAGAGAGACAGAGAGCACAAGCTAAGGGAATAGCAGAGGGAGAGGAAGAAGCAGGCTCCCCACTGAGCAGAGAACCTGATGTGGGGCTAGATCCCAGGCCCCTTAACCATCTGACGCTTAACCATCTGAGCCACCCAGGCACCCCCTAAAGTAAATGATCTAAGGAAAGGGAGTTCAGGGCCTCCAGTTAGGGAGAAGCCTGTCTAAAGTTTAGTTGAGCTGAGGGGAAGGTTAAGGCCATCTCTGCCCATTGCCATCCTCTGTCTTGTGCTTTAGCCAAAATTTAGAGACAACAGGAAAATCCCTTTTCTCATCTGTAACTTTTTCTAATTGTTTATGCTGGTGTTTAGGGATACAGTCAGTTTTTGTAAATTGATTTTTGTATTATTCTGGAAAACTTGTGGAACTCGGTTTTTTATTACAATAATTTTTTTGTAAAGTCTGTTATTTTGCTAGAGAATTATGATAGTTTTATGTCTTTCTGATTAATCTTTCTCTTTTTTCTTTTGTTCTGTTTTTGTTTTTGTTTTTTGTTTTTACTTTCTGTGCTCACTAGAACCTTTTTTACAATGTTCAATATATGCAGTGATGAAAGGCATTCTTTTCTTCTGCCTGAGAATGCTACTAGTATCTCCTCACCTTTAAGTATGAAATCTGATGTAAGATTTTTAAGAAGATTCTACTGAAAAAGAAAATACCATTACATTTTATTTTATTAAGAACTTTTACCTAGGGATTGAATTTTTTTTTAATTTTATTTTATTATGTTATGTTAATCACCATACATTACATCATTAGTTTTTGATATAGTGTTCCATGATTCATTGTTTGCGTATAACACCCAGTGCCCCCATTCAGTACGTGCCCTCTTTAATACCCATCACCAGGCTAACCCATCCTCCCCCCCCCACTCAAGAACCCTCAGTTTGTTTCTCAGAGTCCATAGTCTCTCATGGTTCGTCCCCCTCCTCCGATTTCCCCTCCTTCATTTTTCCCTTCCTACTATCTTTTTTTTTAAACATATAATATATTATTTGTTTCAGAGGTACAGGTCTGTGAACTGTGTAAGACTGATGAATCACAGAAATGTTATCTTTTTATATTTAAATATTTAAAGGCTCTGGGATTAATGTTAGTGAATGCTGTGTCACAGGGCTCTATAATTGTTCCATTTGTGATGTCGTTAGAATTATCGATAGGGCGCCTGGGTGGCTCAGTTGGTTAAGCAACTGCCTTCGGCTCAGGTCATGATCCTGGAGTCCCGGGATCGAGTCCCACATCGGGCTCCCTGCTCGGCGAGGAGCCTGCTTCTCCCTCTGGCCCTCACCCCTCTCACGTACTCTCTCTCTCATTCTCACTCTCTCAAATAAATAAATAAATCTTTAAAAAAAAAAAAAGAATTATCGATAGCACGGTGTTATGCCAGGATTTGTTCCTTGGCATAATTCTTTATGATATAATGATAGATATCATAGGCTCTGGAGCTAGAATACGCAGGCTCAAGATCCGCTTCTCTACCTTTAACTCTATGTCCTTGGTGGATATTTAACCACTTAGCACCTAGTTTACTCATCTGTAAAATTGAGATAAAAATAGTACTATGGTAGGAAAAATTGTAATAATGTTCCCCCAAGAGTCTCACCTTCTGGTTATTCCATCAAATGCTAACCTAGGTACCACTGTCTTGGGACTTTGCAGATGGAATTAAGGTTACTTATCAGCAGACATTAAGATGGTGAGATTATCTGGCATTACCCAGGTGGGCTCAATGTAATTGCATGAGCCCTTAAATGCAGAAGAAGAAGGAAGAGGGCAGCCAGAGGTATTTGGCTAGAATAGAAAGCAGGAGAGAGATTCAATGTACTAGAAGGACTCATCCCACAGTTGCTGGCTCTGAATACATGTCAAGGAATGTGGGCAGCTACTGAAAGCTGAAAATGGTACTTGGCTGAGAGCCAACAAGGAGATGGGGACCTCAGTCCTACAACCACAGGAAGTTAATTCAGCCAATAATTTAATGAATTTGGAGGTGGATTCTTCCCCCGAGAGCCACCATTAAGGAACACAGCCCTGAGAGACCTTGATTTTAGACTGGCAAAAATTTTGTTGAACATCTAACCTGTAGAAACTGTGAATAATGTTTGTTGTCTTAAGTCCCTAAATTTGAGGTAATTTGTCATGGCAGTGAGGGGGTTCAGGAAACACACCGTCCCACCTCTTTCCCCCAGAATGTGCCACTTTGTCATGTGGGTTATTTTGAGCTGAAGGCACTTGAGAACCTTTGGGTTTTAGAGAAACTTTTGTCCCTTCCTTAACCACACAGAAGAATCTAAATTGGGGGTCTTTCCCAGAATAAGGGTTATTAACAGAGATAAATTTTATTTGGGTAACCCATCTGTATGGTAGGGCAAACATCTAATCACCAAACATCTGCTCTTGTTATCACCCTGTGAAATGCATTCCTTTCCTCTGAAATCTCAGACCCCTACACCCTTCTCTTTAATTCGGAATGACGTATATACCTCATTTTGCCTTACCATCTTTGGAATTTCCATGTCTATGTGGATTCCTTGTACTTACACCTATTAAATTTAATTTTCTCCTGTTAATCTGTCTCATGTCAGCTGGATTCTTAGTCTGATTCCAGGACCTTTGAGGGGACAGGAATTCTTGCTCCGTGACAGCAGAACAGACAATGAACACAAGCACATATGTGAAGGAATTATCATGCATATTAAACAAGTGCACTTATATAAAACACTAAGGATAGTGCCTAGCAGGAATTGAGTGATAAATTGTGACTTTTATTAAGCTACTCCCTATATTATTTCATTCACCCAAATCAGATCTTACGTACTATATTGTTATAATACATATTAATAATTTGGTATGAAATGTACTCATATTGTTTTTATACATATATTTTAAAAATATGTTCTTAGGTAGCCTTACTCATTTATCCTTCCTCCTTCTTTCAAATTTAAACCACCATTGGAATTTTTATTAGGAAAACTTAAGCATGTATACAGCTGATTCTACTTTCTATTTGATTCTATTGATAAAAATCAAAGCTTTTATAAAAGCCAGATTAGTATGATTGAGTGCTTATTATTATGTTTGTGCTCTCTCAAGAATTATTTTTGCTATTTCTCTTACTCATATCCATGATTATATTATTTTGATCAATTTTTCTTTTATTTTCATACACATTTCATACATATTATCCTTTAGTTGTATTTTATTCCCTGTCCTTTATATCTGTTATTTATTGTTGCATTATCAATAGCATATATTTGATGTTATCCCATTCTAAATATGTATCTTTAGTCTCTGGATTATAAGGAATATTCCTACAGTTCTCATCTGCATCACTGATTAAACTTTATATTGTTTTCATTGAAAAATAGGTCAAGTTTTACGAACTTAAATTTGTCTTATAATATTTTCATATCCCAGTGAGTGAGATTCTCCCTCCCTTCCTCCCTACCTCTCCATGCTTTGTTTCTAACACTTACCTTTTTCATTTGAATTAATTGTTTTCATCTCATTTTTTATCTATTTCATATGGTCAACATTGTCTTGAATTTTTGAGTATTCAATTATATTTTTCATATTTATCTTCACTGCTATTTTTACTTTTTTAAAAAAAAAGATTATTTATTTATTTATTTATTTATTTATTTATTTATTTGACAGAGAGAGTGAGAGAGCACAAGCAGGGGGAACAGTAGAGGGAGAGGGAGAAGCAGGCCTTCCGCCGATCAGGGAGCCAGATGCGGGGCTTGATTCCAGGACCCCGGGATCACGACCTGAGCCAAAGGCAGATGCCCAACCATCTAAGCCATGCAGGCACTCCACTATTTTACTTTTTATGTTGACTTTTCTCCATTGGTTTTATTAAGGAATTCAGGTGTTCTTTGTTTTCCAATCATTAACTGGGGAGAGCTCTGACTTGGCTCAGGTTTTGACATAAACAGAATGGGTCAATTATTTCTGCTCTTCAAATTTTTTGAGTCCGAAATGAATCTGGATTGTAAGATGTGTCCCCAACTAACATTCTATTGAAATTAAAGGGCTTTATTTTTTTCAATGACAGGAATTTATTACTGGAATATTTGAAGCAGGCTACAGTTCCTTCCTTTTCAGAAGCAGGGCATGAGCCGCTGTAATCCCTCATACACCAACATTCCCACTTTTTCCATCTCTGTCCCCCCCGTGATGGACTTCACATGCTAGGCTCTAACCCGTAACTGGATGTCCAACTCAGTCCTGAAATGGAAATGAATGAGAACTAGACCATCCAATGTGGTTCACATTCTTGGAAAAAACAAAACATAACAAAACAAACACACCAGAGACTGCTCCTATAAGGTGTACGCATGTATGTTTTGGCTAGAAAAAGGAATAGATACTTGTCCTTTCTAGTTTGGGAAGATTTATTTTCTCTGTGATTGAATGGAAATCTGCCATCATCTTCTCAACACCTTTCATTTTTTGTGTTAAGGTCCTATCTCTGCTATGATTGGTGACAGTTTCTTTGGGATTTGGGAAATTCTTGACCATTTGTTCAGTTTTTAGTAGGTTGCTTTTGTGAGAATGCACGTGTGCGTGCACACACACACACACACACACACACACACACACACACACACACACACACACGGGGGAGGGGCAGAGAGAGAATCCTAAGCAGGCTCTGAGGCCATCGCGGAGCCTAATGCAGCTCAATCCCATGCTTAACGGACCTAGATGCTTAACAGACTGAGCCACTCAGGCGCACCCAGTTTTTAATAGTTTTATAACACTGTATCTTTTTCTGTGTTCTCAGGAGTATTTCAATGGGAACTCAGTAGCCTTTGCTAGAGATCATTATTTCAAATTTTAGTAAAATTTCTTTATTTTTGCTGTATAGTTCATCAAACCAATAGGTAGTAGAAAATCATCTAAGACTTTGGCAATAGAATGACTGTTGGTCTTTCCTTGTAAAGGATGAAATTTTGGGTGCTTTATAGTATTTTCTCAGATATTTGAAATATTTTGTGAAAACTGGGCAATGGAATGTCTGGTAACATCTGAAATTCTGATTTTTACTTTGTAGTTTTTATGATTACAAAATAAGCCACCTAAACCTTTCCATACTTTTTCAAATTTTTTGGTCACAGTAGAGAAGATATTTTTGAAATACTGTTTAGTCACACTTTTCAGGGGAGAAGTCCTCTATAGTTATGTGTTGGTAGTAAACCCACAGAAGCTGACAGATAATGATATGAATATACACAAGACTGTGTCTTATTTTGGTGATGTTTTCCCAGTGCAATGCAACCACAGAACAGAATTCTACATGTATGCGGACTAGAAGACTACATGTTATTAAACTCATTTTGAACAGTTGACATCAAGAAATCTCAAATGTTTTGACTTGTTTTAAGTAGGTCACAAAACTGTGTCTCACCCAACTTCTCCGTTCCTATTGTTTTTCCATATTACTCTTTTGAAAATAATTGACTTTCATGCAACCCTTTTATCTTTTTTAAAAGCTGAAAGAGGGCCTTTATAAGCAGCAGACTAGGCAAAAAAAAAAAAAAAAAGGCTTCAAAGGAAAACTGAAGCACAATTTGAAACTGTGTCACAGAGCTGGGAGCTGCTGAAACACAGAAAATGTTGTTAGCCTTATGGAGACCTGCCTGAATGGAGCATGACTTCTCCAGTAACTTCTTTGGAGAGTTGTAAGCAGTGATGCATTCACTAAAACACGGCTTTGAACCCTACCTTTAGTTCAGTGCTAAAGGCAGTTGACAACAACTTGGGTAGCTTTTGACTCCTTCCTCTAAGGTTGTCCTATTTGTATATGTATACTCCTGTCCTGGGTCTGTTCCTCTTTCTAGAATCATGAACAAAAGGAGGGTAAAAGGGAATATATCCAGGTTTTTGATGGAAGAAACCATTTGGTGCTGTCCCCTTCTCTTTCCTCAACTCAGACCCAGTCCAAGTCACACCACAATATATAGATATGAAATGTTATTAACAATGTGAAAAATATGCGGTTGTCATATAAGCAATCAGAAGACTAAGTAGACTAAGTAGTATGTTCATAGGGCATGATCTTTTTTATCTATGGATAAGCAACAGACTACTGAATGCTTTAAACAACAACCACTTTAATATGCCTCACTGTTTTGTGAGGTATAAATACGGGCACAGCTTCAGGGTGAATTTTGTGTTTCATGCAGTAGCAATGCCCCAGTGTTAGTATTTTGCTGGCAGTTAGACTGATCTGGTTGATTCAAAATGGCTTCACTCATCTGTCTGGCATGTTGGGAAGGAAAGACTGAAGGCAGAGCTCAACTGTACCCTTCTTCCACATAGTTGTAGGAACCCTCCAGATGGCCTCCCCAGCTAAGTACTTGGACATTTGGACATCTTTCATGGTAACTCAAGTTCCAAGAGGCTAAGATAGAAGTTGCTACGTGTTTTAGAGCATGAGCACAGACCTTTATTGATCAAAGCAGTTTTGAGCCAGCCCAGATTCAAAGGAAATAAGAATATACTCCAACTCCCACTGAAAAGAGAATTAAAGAATTTGTGGCATTCTTTTATACATCTCAGGGCACAATATGTGTTCAGTGCTTAAATACCAATTTATGGAATATTTAGTGTCCTTCACTTCAGTTCCATTTGCGCATTCAGCTCAATTCAGCACTTGGCAGACAGGAATTCACATTTGAGTACGGTGAGCGTGCATTCCCTATTCTGTGTCTGTGTCCATGCAAGCAGGTCTCTCCCCCGCCCCTTCTCTTTCTTCCTCTTTCTCCATGTCATCTGTGTTCCAGAGTGAATTTGAGGCAGCTAGCCTGAGTTTCAAAACATTTTAAAGTGTTACGTGGTAAGAGTGAAGAAGGTAATTTCTCTCTAGGAAACAATATGGCACAAGTACCATATATTCAGCAATAGGTTAACCAAGTGTTCCTTTAGAATTATAAATGAGAAACAAATCGCCAGTGGATGATGAACTGAGGCCTAACCTCTCCAAGCCCATCATCTGCTTTACCCTTACCAGAACACATTGACGGGAGAGACAGCAAAAGCAGAACTAGTGAAATTGAAAGTGATAGGCCATGATATGGGGAGAAAAATAGCACGGTTTTCTTATCTGTTTTCCTGACTATAATAGAATACAATTATGCAAAGGAAAGAGGGAGGGAGGGAGGTGGGCAAGGAAGGAGACCAGAAGGGGAAAGCTGAAAGCGGGGTTGGGTTGGGGAAGATGAAAAATACAAAGAAAATGAAAAAAGAGGTAGAGGAAGGAAGCATTCCTCCTAGTTACTTTCTTCATCTCAGACCCAAATAAATTGTGTCCTACCAAATATCCCTCAATACAAAATAAGCTTTATTGCCGTGTTGGCTATCCCCAGATAAAATATTTTAAGCTGTTACGAACTATTAGAAGGGAAGAATTGTTTCTTTTCTTTGTTTATCCCATGGCCTTTTCAGTATTTGACACAATGCTAGGAACTGTGTATATATTAAAACCAGGTTACATGAAAGAAAATGTAATTGAATCTAAACATTTGACCAGGTTGGGATAGAATGAAAGCATCACATGTATTGCCTTTGTTGTTACATTAAATGTACCAGTTTACATCACCTATGTAGATATCGTCTAAGTAAAGTAAAATTATTAAAATAATTAGATATTTGGGAATGGGCATAAAGTCTTTTTACACTTTCTTAATAAATGATTGCAGACTTATTTGAGGGTATGTCTAAGACAGGTAGGTAAGTATTAACATATATCCAGTGAACATCACAATTATATTTAGAATTAGTTTTTTTCCCCATAATGTACAGTGTCCTAATACTTATTCAACACCAAGCCACCATTGCCCTATAGCTTAACACTACCCATTTGTGTAGCAGAAATGTGTCTTACTTCCAGGCCTCTATTTTAAGAATCTGGAATGAGAATGCCATCATAAGGAAGACTATTCTCAGAATCTCAAGTCATTAAAAACAAATCTACACAAATCTATATTGGAGAGCCAAAGTCATCCTCAGTTGAACACAAGGAACACCTTGTCAATATAGATTAAGAAATACATCATCTCTAATTTTGTATTTCTCTTTTATATTGAATGGTACAGTGTATATATGTAGATAAATTTTTAGAACATGCACATCAAAATTTTATGCAAATCTAAAAAATGTAGCTTGACAAATACTATTATAAAGTTATATAGCTAACAGAAATGGTTCCTGGAAAGTAATTATCATGTTTACATGACCATGATTTTGTAGTCATTTTGTCAGTTTCTGGAATCAGTTATAATGTATATGTAAATTAAAAAAAATTCATTTGAAAGTATCAAGTTATAATGCCTTTATACAAACTTTATTAATTACCATAGAATTTAACTAAAGTCTCTGCTTTGTGTGTGTGAATGTGTGTGTATGTGTGCATATATGTGTGTGTGTGTGTATACATGTAGTATATATAGTATTTCCTTATAATGTCTGAAGCTTTATTAGCATTATAATATTATGTGCCTTATCACTTGTTTAAAATGGTTATTTAGGGGCACCTGGGTGGCCCAGTCAGTTAAGTGTCTGACTCTTGGTTTTGGCTCAGATCATGATCTCAGCATTGTGAGCTCAAGCCCCGCATCGGGCTCTGTCCTGGGCCTAGAGCCTGCTTAAGATTCTCTCTCTGCCTCTGTCCCTTCCTCCCCCACCCCACTCATGCTCTCTCTCTCTCTCTCTCTCTCAAAAAACAAAAACAAAACAAAAAAGTTTATTTAAAGCAATCTGCATCATATTTTTCAAAAAAGAAGAAGCAACAGAGGCTATATTTATTTAGCAGTATTGTTTTATTAAAACTATTCCTAGAGGCAAGGATCTCCACTATTTATTTGCGGAGGCTTATGGTTTTTTTAATATTTTTTTTCTGGTTCAGAGAAAAATAATCAAAAGAAGACAGCAACTTCTTTAATTTATTATTCATGCATCTCATAAATTTAATCTTCTAAATTTTCTGGTATTTGTATACAAAAAACACTTTATATAGGAAATTTTAGGAACTGTGTGTTTTGGGCATGCTTTCCACTATCAACCATGAAATTCAATAGAAAATAAATATCACTGTATTGCAAACTTCACTTAAATAGTTTCTATTGTGGAAATTTCTCAATTAAATTTTAGGATATTCTTTTTCCTCTTTAAACCCTGCAGCTAACTTACTTTCGAAATTTAAATAGTTGTGGAAGAAAAATGTATATAGAGATGGCTTGATAACAAATATGGAAATTAAAATGCTTATATAGTAATTTCAAGATACTTAATGCTTAAAATAAGTCCACGCGTATATAGTTTGGGCAGAAAATACAGCACATACTACATGTAAGGTGATATGCTGTGGGCTAGAAATTTAATAATTAATGCACATGCTCTGGACACAGTTAAGGAGATTTTCTGCGAGAAAAGGTATATTCAACTTGAATCAAAATGTATTCTGTGGTGACATGAAATATTTCAAATATTATTCTTTAGCTCTAAAACATGGTCAGAATTTTTGCAGGTTAAATCAAGAATCTAAAAGAATTTTAAAGTTAAATCATTATTTCTCTCAAAGTCAGAAACAAGTTTATCATTTAATCAAACATCTCATATAATCTAATTGTTCTCCATTAACCTTGACAAATAAAAATTCACTCAAGAGACAGTCTATTTCATTATTTTCGGGTTCCTATAGAGTAAAATATTTACTTAAAATGAGCCCAAACCTGCTGGTTGTCATTCTCAGGTGCTTGGGGGAGTGGGGAAGGGGGATATAGATAGTTTTACTATTGAAATCTTAACATTCTATCTATACCACTCAATTATATATTCATTTACTCTTTTTTTAAATGGCTGTCTTCCCCACTGGAATACAATTTCCACAAGAATGAGGATTTTGTTTTGTTGACTCTTGTTTCCTAAGCAATTAGAACTCTTTCCCAATGAAAGGTGTTTCATGAATATTGGATGAATAAACAAATACAATATAATAGTTATAAAGTAGAGAGTGGCAGATGTTTTTGATGAACCAGCACATTTGCCTTGGGCCATCTGAGGTCACCTGTCGCTATAGACTGTTTCCAAGTAGCTAACTGCTTCTTAACCAGAGGCCCTGCATCTGTTTTCCTTCTCTGCCTGAGAGCTTTCTCCACCACTAAGGGAGCTTACTCGCCCCCCATCAGATGCAATTCTGTAGAATTGAGAGCAATGCTCCACCAGTGCAGGGTGAGAGTTAGTAGGAAAGTGGTGGAGTCTGCCTGCCCTCTACTAAGTCAGCCCTGGGGTTTGTTGCACAGTGCTTCTCAGAGGCCCTCACCCCCAGGCAGGATTGAGCCTTAGTTGTTCTTCAGAGCAACTTGCTCCTTAATACATTCATCATTGGCTTTTCTCTGTCCCACTCTCCCCACTGCTTTCCCTGTCCTTCTCAGGACTCTACTTTGGAGAACCCAAACGATGGACACTTAAAAGTCATCAAGGATGAAAAAAAAAAGTCATCAAGGATGATATTTCCTCTGAGCATTGCTTATTATTTCATCAAGTTGAAGTTAATGAGCAAATGCATAAGAATTAACCATTTTTATTTTCTTATTTGTCTGAATTAGGGGGAAAAATTCAGGAGTCATTAAAATTGTGCATCAAAAATTATGCGTCAAAATAGTTTGATGAATACTTACAAAGTACTAATAGATTTCAAATATGTTTTGTCCAGTATTGTGTATTCATCCTTATGATTTATGTCAGTGCCTAGCTCCCTACTGCTCCTAAGTACCCTGCTAGGTTTAAACTGTAGAAAAGAACCCATCTTATGTAAAGCATAGATCATCTCATTTCATGTTTAACAATTATTTTCCCTGGATCTTAAAAAATTATATTTCAAGATAAGTAGTTAAGACATAGGAGAATGATGGAACACTACATCAAAAACTAACAATGTAATGTATGGTGACTAACATAACATAATAAAAATTTAAAAAAGGAGAATGAAATCTTTTGTATATTATTGATAAGAATTTTTACACTTTGTGTATAATCCTTCCAAATGTCATTTTGATTATTTGTTTTCTAGTGAATTTTCAACTACATTCCATTTTTGAAACACCTCTTTTTGAAAAGATAAACTTTAAAAATGAAGTTGAAAAGAAATTTGCAATAACTGATTTTTAACTTTAAATGAGAAACATCAAAACTGATATGTTTTTATACATTATTTACTTAGCAATGGTAATTTTTGATGTTTGGCATATTTGTGTGATTTAGCAAAATCATGTAAAATGAAATCCATCCTTTTCATTATCAAAAACATATTACTAGCTAACCCATGTGAAGAGAAAGTGGAAAAAAAAAGAGAGAGAGAGAGAGAGAGACTCTACATTTGATGAGAGGGTTCTTTCTTAGAATCTCTCTGTGTATGTGCTATGTAAGAAGGTAGCATTAAAATTACTATGCCTTGTTGCCAAATCAAATGACCATAATGAGTTCCTTGGTGTTTACATAAGCCTCGTAATTACAGTGTTTAGAAAAACAGGCAAGTTTATTTCACTTTCACGTAATAGTTCTAAATTAATAGCATTTACAAGACAATTCTGTTCTGCATGGACATTCAGAAACTTGGACATCTTCCACATCATGGTGCAGCCACATCCCATTGTCTCAAAGCTGAATCACTATGGTCCCTAACTGTTCTCCCAGCAGAAAGCATAAGGCCACTATCTTGAGGACTAAACATGGAAGTGGAAAACATTACTTTTGCTCACATTCCATTGATAATTACTTAGAGAGACATACCTCACTACAAGGGAAGAGGGAAATATACTCTTACCATGTTACCAGAAAGAAGGAAAGTCACAGTTTGGAGGACCACTCACTGTTCCCTAAGCAAATGGTTAGGGCTTAGTCACTGCTAGGTATAAAAACATTTCATGTAATTTTAGAATTCTTGAGATTGGCATAAGTTTAAAAGGCAGTGTGTGTAATATTCATTGCCATTGTGTTTGCTTAATAACTGTTGACCAGTGTTATGAACAAGGATTTTAGTTTCTAATGTATAAATCAAATCTAGTTTATGACATGTTTTAATAAAATATTAATGTAAAGCAATTAGTAACTTGTCACAATCAAAGAAGTTTAGTAACAAAATGTCTCATGTAGGCATGTCTAACTACTTGAGCATAGATTCGTTTCAAAATTATTACAGAATCATTCTGATTCATAACACTGCTAGATTTTGGCCAAAGCTGAAATATAGCAATTGCAATCATTGCACACATTCTTCCTTGGTGATAAAATTCATGGCGCTGAGCATGTAGGCAAGGACAGCTTCATTTTTTTTCAATGAGCTTATGTGTACATTAATGACATAACAAATGAATAATCCTCAAACCCTCTTCTATTGCTTAGAAGCAATCTATTGCCGCTTAGAGAGCGGAGAATATCAGTAATTTTATCTTCCAACACATCCTAACATATAGTTGGAGAAATTGATAAGCCAAATGCGCAACAGTGTTAGAAACATTTGCACTTTAAATATTCATCACTGTAATTATAATTATTTAAAATAATTGCCTCAGCCTTTTGTTTCAGAAACATCAAGCTTCTTTGCATTGTTTTGTTGTGTAGAGATTGAAAACTGCATATTTAAAATTGATGATTTGTATACAAGACTATAGCATTAATTTTACAAAACAGAAAACCAGAATGAGTCAACTTGATAATGGTGTCATCCAGCTTCATGAAATAATTTTTCAGTAGTACTTATTTTTGAAATAAAATAGACCTAATAGTAAGGACATAAAAAATACAAAGGTATTTATCTACTTTACTCAGTGTGTAGATTGTATTATTTATTCATGATATTTCCTCTTTTCCTCACTCTTGCCATGGTTTAATGTGGGGGAAAACATTGTACTTTCCCACTGACCTTTGCTTAGCCAGGTAATTTTTTTTTTTGACCAGTAGAATGCAAATAAAACAGAGTTTGCCATTACTGAGCAGAGGTATTTAGAGACATTATGTGTTTCCATTCGCCACTCTAAGGACACATCTCGTATAAGATATGCTTCTTCATCCTGGTTCTCAAATCGAGGAAACACATGGAGATATATTTCACCCAGCTTGCATCCTACATCCAAGTCCAGCAAAGATAAACCCAGTAGAGCTCTGAAGAGTCACAGTAAACTCTCAGATGCTAAAGCAAGACATAAATGTAAGCCACTGTAAACATCAGAGTTACCAGTTGAATGTTGTGCATAATTACAACAAAACCAGGCTAAAAGAAGTGACACCAGATATAGAATGTTGCCATAACAAAACCTCAGTGGTGTGGCATTGACATTAGAGATACATGGTTGTCGACCATTAGGCTGTTACTATAGACAGAAAATATTCAACCCATGTATAATAGTGGTACAAAATTTGGTAAAACTGTAACCTGAAATAACTTTGGGGTAGAAATGTTCCTAATGAATTCCTAAATGAGGGCACAGAAGTTCCTTGAGCTGAGGTGATTTATGCTAGTTCTGAGCAGGAACAATATGAGGCATTGCATGTTTCTATTTACTCCTCTTGCTTTCTTCCTCTTTCATGAAACCCCACATCCCAGAGGAGAGGTGTTCTTTCAGTTTGTGTCCTAGAATGAGAAGACACGTGGCACAGACTTAATCCTAACACTTAGTCTGTGGCCAATCACAGCTAAATCTAGCAGAGATAATCTCAGCAAATCACAGTATAGCTCAGTAGAGAAGCAGCCAAAAATGCATAGATCTGGGAGTGATTAACAAACGTTTGTCACTGTCACTTACTGGGTTTCAAGGTTATTATACATATATGGCATGGTAGATATAGATAATTACATTTTCACGTTCACTGCCAGAAATATATTTTGTCATTAAAGTATTTTGAAAACAAATATTTGGTTTTTTTCTTTTCTACAATAATATTTTAAAGTATTAATGAAATGTTTGTATTTATAATCCATCTAGATGTTTATCCTTTTATAGTTTTGTATTATATTGCTGCCCTATATTTTAGAATCTTCATATAGATAAGTAACCTTTTTAAAGTACTATTTCACTTGATGTATGTATCTGGGATATCACTTTAGATTCTTGAAGGGAAAGTTGGCTCAGCGGTTGAGCCAATTAAAAAATAATAATTTCTGCTAAATTAGCTGGTGTTTGAATTGCATATAATATTGTAATTAAGGAATACATCAATAATTTACCTAGAGATAATGTTTTAGCAGGCAATGTTTAAAAGAATTTAGACTAATGAATTACAAAATCATTCACAAAATCAGTCATTATCTATAAAAGATTCCTTCAATAATTTGATGTTCAGATTTTAGATTTGTAATTACAGGGTTTTAGAAGCTACTACAATCAGCTATATGCATCAATAACTTTCCAAACAAATAAAATATTGTATGCTAAATCAGACTTTCCATGATGAATAAAAAGGTAGATTTATTTTAAAAATGAATGTATTTGTAGCTAATATACAGTATTTTGATCTAAATTTCAGGCTAAAAGAAAGTTGGTAATAAGCAGAAGAGAATATAATAATATTTTTGATGCAAGTGGACTGAGTCTACAAACCTAAGTGAAGGTCCCACAGGACCAGCCGAGAGGGTTCTTGGCTTTGTGCAGGATAGAAATCAAATGTGAGAGCTTGGGAGCAAGATGGCGGAGGAGTAGGAGACCTAGATTTCGTATCCTACTTAAAGGGTCTATCCAACAAGAAGATCTAACAATTGTAAATATCTATGCCCCTAACATGGGCGCAGCCAATTATATAAGGCAATTAATAACAAAAGCAAAGAAACACATTGACAACAATACAGTAATAGTGGGGGACTTTAACACCCCCCTGACTGAAATGGACAGATCATCTAAGCAAAAGATCAACAAGGAAATAAAGACTTTAAATGACACACTGGACCAAATGGGCTTCAAAGACATATTCAGAACATTCCATCCCAAAGCAACGGAATACACATTCTTCTCTAGTGCCCATGGAACATTCTCCAGAATAGATCACATCCTAGGTCACAAATCAGGTCTCAACCGGTACCAAAAGATTGGGATCATTCCCTGCATATTTTCAGACCACAATGCTTTGAAACTAGAACTCAATCACAAGAGGAAAATCGGAAAGAACTCAAATACATGGAGGCTAAAGAGCATCCTACTAAGGAATGAATGCGTCAACCAGGAAATTAAAGAAGAATTAAAAAAATTCATGGAAACCAATGAAAATGAAAACACTACTGTCCAAAATCTTTGGGATACAGCAAAGGCAGTCCTGAGAGGAAAGTATATAGCAATACAAGCCTTTCTCAAGAAACAAGAAAGGTCTCCAATACACAACCTAACCCTACACCTAAAGGAGCTGGAGGAAGAACAGCAAATAAAGCCTAAACCCAGCAGGAGAAGAGAAATAATAAAGATCAGAGCAGAAATCAATGAAATAGAAACCAAAAGAAGAGTAGAACAGATCAATGAAACTAGGAGCTGGTTCTTTGAAAAAATTAACAAGATTGATAAACCCCTGGCCAGACTGATCAAAAAGAAAAGAGAAATGACCCAAATCAACAAAATCATGAATGAAAGAGGAGAGATCACAACCAACGCCAAAGAAATACAAACAGTTATAAGAACATATTATGAACAACTCTATGCCAGCAAATTAGATAACCTGGAAGAAATGGGTGCATTCCTAGAGATGTATCAACTACCAAAATTGAACCAGGAAGAAATAGAAAACCTGAACAGACCTATAACCACTAAGGAAATTGAAGCTGTCATCAAAAACCTCCCAACAAACAAAAGCCCAGGGCCAGATGGCTTCCCAGGGGAATTCTATCAGACATTTAAAGAAGAATTAATACCTATTCTCCTGAAACTGTTCCAAAAAATAGAAATGGAAGGAAAACTTCCAAATTCATTTTATGAGGCCACCATTACCTTGATCCCCAAACCAGACAAAGACCCCATCAAAAAGGAGAATTACAGTCCAATATCCTTGATGAACATGGATGCAAAACTTCTCACCAAAATACTAGCCAATAGGATCCAACAGTACATTAAAAGGATTATTCACCATGACCAAGTGGGATTTATCCCTGGGCTGCAAGGCTGGTTCAACATCTGCAAATCAATCACGTGATACAATACATTAACAAAAGAAACAAGAATCATATGATCCTCTCAATAGATGCAGAAAAAGCATTTGACAAAGTACAGCATCCTTTCTTGATCAAAACTCTTCAGAGTATAGGGATAGAGGGTACATACCTCAATATCATAAAAGCCATCTATGAAAAACCTACAGCGAATATCATTCTCAATGGGGAAAAGCTGAGAGCTTTTCCCCTAAGGTCAGGAACGTGGCAGGGATGTCCACTCTCACAACTGCTATTCAACATAGTATTAGAAGTCCTAGCCACAGCAATCAGACAACAAAAAGAAATCAAAGGCATCCAAATCAGCAAAGAGGAAGTCAAACTCTCACTCTTTGTAGATGATATGATACTGTATGTGGAAAACCCAAAAGACTCCACCCCAAAACTGCTAGAACTCATACAGGAATTCAGTAAAGTAGGAGGCTATAAAATCAATGCACAGAAATCAGTGGCATTCCTATACACCAACAACAAGACAGAAGAGAGACAAATCAAAGAGTCGATCCCATTCACAATTGCACCCAAAACCATAAGATACCTAGGAATAAATTTAACCAAAGATCTGTACTCAGAAAACTATAAAATACTCATGAAAGAAATTGAAGAAGACACAAAGAAATGGAAAAATGTTCCATGCTCATGGATTGGGAGAATCAACATTGTGAAGATGTCAATGCTACCTAGAGCAATCTACACATTCAATGCAATCCCCATCAAAATACCATCCACTTTTTTCAAAGAAATGGAACAAATAATCCTAAAATTTGTATGGAACCAGAAGAGACCCTGAATAGCCAGATGAATATTGAAAAAGAAAAAGCTGGCAGCATCACAATTCCGGACGTCCAGCTCTATTACAAAGCTGTCATCATCAAGACAGTATGGTACTGGCACAAAAACAGACACATAGATCAATGGAACAGAATCGAGAGCCCAGAAATGGACCCTCCACTCTATGGTCAACTTATCTTTGACAAAGCAGGAAAGAATGTCCAATGGAAAAAAGACAGTCTCTTCAACAAATGGTGTTGGGAAAATTGGACAGCCACATGCAGAAGAATGAAACTGGACCATTTCCATACACCACACACAAAAATAGACTCCAAATGCTTGAAAGACCTAAACGTGAGACAGGAGTCCATCAAAATCCTAAAGGAGAATACAGGTAGCAACCCCTTCGACCTCAGCCACAGCAACTTCTTCCTAGAAACATCGCCAAAGGCACGGGAAGCCAGGGCAAAAATGAACTATTGGGATTTCATCAAGATAAAAAGCTTTTGCACAGCAAAAGAAACAGTCCACAAAACCAAAAGACAACCGACAGAATGGGAGAAAATATTTGCAAATGACATATCAGATAAAGGGCTAGTATCCAAAATCTATAAAGAACTTATCAAACTCAACACGCAAAGAACAAATAATCCAATCAAGAAATGGGCAGAAGACATGAACAGACATTTTTCCAGGGAAGACATCCAAATGGCCAACAGACACATGAAAAAGTACTCAACATCGCTCGTCATCAGGGAAATCCAAATCAAAACCTCAATAAGATACAACCTCACACCAGTCAGAATGGCTAAAATTAAGAAGTCAGGGAACAACAGATGTTGGCAGGGATGTGGAGAAAGGGGAACCCTCCTACACTGTTGGTGGGAATGCAAGCTGGTGCAACCCCTCTGGAAAACAGTATGGAGGGTCCTCAAACAGTTGAAATTAGAGCTACCATTCGATCCAGCAATTGCACTACTGGGTATTTACCCCAAAGATACAAATGTAGGGATCCGAAGGGGTATGTGCACCCCAGTGTTTATAGCAGCAATGTCCACAATAGCCAAACTGTGGACAGAGCCAAGATGTCCATCGACAGATGAATGGATAAAGAAGAAGTGGTATATATACACAATGGAATATTATGCAGCCATCAGAAGGAATGAGATCTTGCCATTTGCAACAATGTGGATGGAACTGGAGGGTGTTATGCTTAGTGAAGTAAGTCAATCAGAGAAAGACATGTATCATATGACCTCACTGATATGAGGAATTCTTAATCTCAGGAACAAACTGCATGTTATTGGAATGGTTGGGGGTGGGAGGGATGGGGTGCCTGGGTGATAGACATTGGGGAGGGTATGTGCTACGGTGAGTGCTGTGAATTGTGCAAGACTGTTGAATCACAGATCTGTACTTCTGAAACAAATAACGCAACATATTTTAAGAAAAAAGAAAAAGAAGTAGATAGCAGGAGAGGAAGAATAAAGGGGAGTATGTCAGAGGGGGAGACGAACCATGAGAGATGATGGACTCTGAAAAACAAACTGAGGGTTCTAGAGGGGAGGGGGGTAGGGGGATGGGTTAGCCTGGTGATGGGTATTGAGGAGGGCACGTTCTGCATGGAGCACTGGGTGTTATGAACAAACAATGAATCATGGAACACTGCACCAAAAACTAATGATGTAATATATGGTGATTAACATAACAATAAAAAAATTTAAAAAAATTAAAAAAAAAGAAATCATATGTGAGCCTAGAAACTGAAAAGAGGTTATTGTATAGTGTGAGTGACAGCGATAGCAGACGGAATGTCTGGAAGACTTGGAAAGGAAAGGAGAATGAGTCCCTTTGTTGCCTGGAGCTAGGGGTTTATATTAGAAAAGGGTCTATGGCACATGTTCCTCCAGGAATCCAGGGTAAGGTCCAACCAGAGGCAAGTGTCAAGTGAACAAGAGGTGTTATTCCATAAATAATCAAAGGCAGAGGTATTGATGATTGATGCCAATGTCAGGTTGGTTTGAAGCAAATGTCCTGTAATGTGTTTGGGATCTGGCTCTTCTTAGGTGTTATTAGGTGTTTGGGGCCTAGGACACAACTCAGAATGATTCACTTTCTTGCTTCCTTGAGGTAGGAACATAGCTTCTTTGGCTTATTCAGAGGCAAAATATGGAACATGACTAAATGGGGCCTAGTAGAAAAACAGCAGAGAGGAAGCTGTTCTAAAATTGAGTCGCTTCAGCCTCCCTACTTGTTTCAACTCTTTCTTGTGAAATGATCCCTAAGTAACTTCTGTCCGTTTTGAGTAACCTGGTGTTCCTGAAGGCGATTTTATTTTCATGTCATTGCTATACTGAGTCAATTCAGTACCTTTTTCACTTATAAAATATTAGATTGAAACCCCAATCTTATTACTTATCAATTGTGCAAAGTGAAAAACACTCACTTTTGTCTTATTTCCTCATTTAAATGTGGACACTAATGTTCTCATTTAGTTATTGTGAGTAAAATTTCTTAAAACAAAACAGAGTAGCTAGTATATAATAAGTATATAAATGTTTGTGCATTGCCAGTTCACTGAGAAATCCCCATCTCATCCCTGTGTAATCATCTATATTGTTTCCAGAACTCTTATTTATTCTTAAACATAATTTCCTCTTCATCCTTACCATTGCCTATGGGGAATAGACAAAATATTCTGGTACTACCTTGTACAAAAGAAACCAATATGTATTTGTATACATACAGGTTACAATTCTCAACATTTGTATATGGAGCTGTGTTCTTAGAGAATTATGCATGGATATGTAAGTGCATGTACCTGAGTGCATTTATCAACATGTTCATATAAGTATAAAAGAGGGAAAAGGGGGGCACCTGGGTGGCCCAGATGGTTAAGCATCTGCCTTCAGCTTGGGTCATAATCTCCAGGTCCTGGGATCGAGCCCCACGTAGGGCCCCCGGCTCCACAGGGAGTCTGCTTCTGCCTCTCCCCCTGCTCGTGCCCCTCTCTGTATCTGTCTCAAATGAATAAAAAAAAAAAAAATAAGGGAAAAGGGTATAATTTGTAATAGATAATACAGCCTCTGTTGGAATACAAATGATAAAAAAATAACAATAATGCATGGCTTTTGATTCACTTTTAAATGAATTTTCTTCTCAAATTTAAGTGAATCAAAGCAAATTCTTTAATTTGAAAGTTATTTTTTTTAATTTGACAATAATTTAAAAAGTTTCTGACAAGAGACCATTTATTGGGCTGTAACAATAAAAATGAACACCAGCATTTATTAGGCCCTGAATCTTTCCTCTGGGAGGAAATGTCTTGCCCTTTGGTTGTCATGAATGCTCTTGGCCATAGCTGATGTGAATGAGTATTTTGGGGCACTCCATCCTTGGTATTAGACTCCCTTTAAAGCCTACTACTTATGAAAGACTAAGGGTCTAAATGATTCAAAAAGTCAGTGGTGTTTTTAGTACAACATCATGGTTTCTTTACTTCACAAATTTACTAGACATGACATTCATCACTAACTACATGCAAAGTTTTCCCCATCATACGTCTCAAATCTGCATTATTTTTGGCTGCTTTGCTCCCATGTGCCCTGCCTCAATTCAGTTCTCAAATTTGAGCACTCTCTTGTGCTCCCTCCCTTCCTCCCTCCCTCTCTCCTCTCTCTTTCTTACACACTGTTCAATAGAGATATTTTATGAAAATGTTGGTTCTTCTATCCCATTGTTTAGAGTTAGACTCAGTGGCTTCCGCTTGAAAGACCTTTACCCCTTCATCTGACTGCCAACTGGCCAGTTTGTTCATGTACTAACCTATCTCTTATGACATGGGCTTTCAACCCAGCCCACGGAAGCCAACACAACCTAACAAGGTTTCATATTCTAAGTGCTATTCTAGCTTCTCCCCGGAGCAGCTGACCCAGCAAATACATGGTGGTTTTTGGGTGTTGTTTTTTTTTTTTCCTTCCTTATCACAGATGATGATTAAGTAAATCTTTTGCTATTACAAACATGGATTACTGTTTTTAAAATCTCCAGTATTAGTTTTATCACTTCTTGCCATGCAGCTGTTAAGTCAATGCCACATATTTTTGGGTTTTAAGGCAGAACCTTGCTTTAAAAATTCACTTTCTGTGTTAGTTAGGATGCTAATTTTCTATATTGTTAGGAGCTATATTTAATAATGAGAAAGAAAAACTATCCATCTCATAGCCTTCATCCTAGTATTTTAAAGAAGTCAAAAAGAATGTTCAAGAAATCGATTATTTTATGGTAAATATGTAAAAAATGCAAAGTATGAAAGACAACATGAGAAGTAATGGGAATGAAACACAGTAAAGGTAACATCCCATTTAAAAAAAGAGAGAAATTTTTAAAAAGTTAGCCCTTTGAAAATACCTGCATTGCGTTTTTTAAAATTATGAATTGGGTGTTAGGCTTAAATAAATAAATCTTCCTCCAGATATCAAGAAGACAGATGAAAAAAAAAAAAAAAAAGCCTCCAAACAGAATAGATTGTTTCCTTGCTATTAAGCCAACATCTTCAGACAGTCCTGATTTTTTAGATGAATAATAAGTAACAAAGAAATTGTTTAGAAATGGCTAGTGGTACCATTCCCTGTGAATCAAATAAGGATAGAAACATTAGCTATAGGGTATATATGCATATAGTTGTATATATAACATGGGATTACTTAAAGGAACATAGGGCATTATTCGAAGGTAGAGACAAGTTTGAGTGAGGACCCCCGAACTATAACAGAGTGGGGGAAAAGGAAATTACTTTGTTAAAGAAATGAGCTTTAAGAAATTGATTTTTACTAATAATAACAAATAGAAATGTTCTCAGTAAAGCAAGTTCAAAAGGTAAATGAGTCCAGGAAATCACAATGCCAACTTTTGGAAAAAGTTTCAGCTGTATTCTAAATGTTTATATAGAATAAGAAAAAGAATAAAAATAGACCATCTAAACTCATAGCTACATAATAATGTGAAATTTAAATCTGCTAACATGGAAATAGGAAAAGAACAATCAGGACAAAGGTAGTTCAAAGGTATACTTTTCCTAGAATATAAAACAGAAGAACAAACTTTAAGATATATTTTGTATTTAGGAGGGGGCGGAGCAAGATGGAGGAGGAGTAGGAGACCTGGATTTCGTCTGGTCTCAGGAATTCAGCTGAATAGGGATCAAGAACACCTACGAACTCAACGGGAGATCGAAGAAGAGAGTAGCAACAACTCTCTGAACAGAGAAGCGACCACTTACTGGAAGGTAGGACGTGCGGAGAAGTGAATCCGAGGCGATATTCGGGAGGATAGACAGCGGGGGAGGGGGCCTCCGCCGGCCGCTTCTGGCAAGTGCTAGAGCCGCGGGGCAAAAAATCGGAACTTTGAGAAGCCGGCTCCGCTGAGGGACGTCGCTCCAGTGGCTAAGCGGGGGGTGGAAGCCTCGCAGGACAGTGTGGTCTCAGGACCCTTGGGGTCACAGAAAGACCAGGGGTGCCTGAGTGCGGCAGAGCTCCCAGGTATCGGAGCGGGGAAGCCGGCTGCAGAGACGGAGCCAAGGCGCGGGCTCTCAGCTCGGGGTTGCCATAAACTGTGATTCTCGGCCCAGTCGGGCCACTGCTCCTCCAGCAGGGACCCAACAAGGGGCAGATCCGGGGAGACTTTCCTCCCTCCCCTGGGAGGAGCAGCGCGGGAGCACACCGCAGGGATCTGCTGGGTTTCGAGACTCCACATGGGGTCGGGTGCCAGAGATAGAAACTCTCGGTCACAGGCTGGGTGAGCACGGAGTGCGGCTGGAGACCAGGGAGATGGGAGTGACTGCTTTTCTCTGGGGGCACACTGAGGAGTGGCGCCTTGAGTTCTCAGCTTCTCCGGGTGGAGATTGGGAGGCCACCATTTTCACCCTGGTCCTCCAAAGCTGTACCGAGAGCTTGCAGGGAACAAAAGCTCCTGAGAGCAAACCGGAGCAGCTTGCTTAGCCCAGACCGACAAGGGAGGGGCAATTCCGCCTCCGGCAAAGACATTTGGAAACCACGGCAACAGGCCCCTCCCCCAGAAGATCAGCACGAACAGCCCCCAAGCCAAGACCAAGTTTACCGATCAAGGAGAACGGGAGAACTCCAGCGCTAGGGGAATACTGCACATAGAATTCATGGCCTTTTTTACCATGATTCATTAGTTTTTCAAAGTTAATTTTTTAACTTTTTTTTTATTTTTCTTTTTCCCTTTTTCAACCAACATCTTATCAATCCCTTTAAAAAATTTTTTTTTTTATTTTTCATTTTTAGAGTCATATTTTATCCCTTCATAGTAGTTACCCTTATTTTTGGCATATATATATAAGTTGTTCTCTCTTTAAAATTTTGAGATACAGTTTCTTCTAACAGATCAAAATATACCCTAAATCACTAGTGTATGGCTTTGTTCTAGTCTCCTGCCTGATCACATTCTCTCCCTTTTTTTTCTCTTTTTTTTAAATCTTATTCTTTCTTTTTTCAAACAACTTCTTATCAATTCCTTTTATAGAATCTTTTATAATTTTCATCTTTACAGTCATCTTCCATCCCTTCATTGTATCAACCCTTATTTTGTACATATATAAGTCTTTCTTCCTTTAAAATTTTAGGAGGCACTTTTTTCTAACAGACCAAAATAGGCCCAAAATCTAGTGTGTGGCACTGATCTATGCACTAGCCTGATCATATTTGATCATATTCTGCTTTTTTGTATTGTTCTGTTTTTGCTTTTATCTTTTTCTTTTTCTTTTTTTGTTTTTGTTTTCTTTTCTCTTTCTTTTTTCTTTCTTTCCCTTTCTTTTCCCCTGGTTTCAGGTCTTTTCTGATTTGTATAGAGTATATTTCCTGGGGACATTGTTAACCTGTTAGCATTTTGTTCTTTCATTCATCTATTCTCCTCTGGACAAAATGAAAAGATGAAAAAAAATCACCTCAGCAAAAAGAACAAGAGGTAGTACCGTCTGCCAGGGACCTACTCAATACGGACATTAGTACGATGTCGGACCTAGAGTTCAGAATCATGACTTTAAAGATACTAGCTGGGCATGAAAAAAGTGTGGAAGTTATTAGAGAAACTCTTTCTGGAGAAATAAAAGAACTAAAATCTAACCAAGTGGAAATGAAAAAGGCTATTAATGAGGTGCAATCAAAAATGGGGGCACTAACTGCTAGGATAAATGAGGCAGAAGAGAGAACCAGCGAAATAGAAGACCAAATGCTGGAAAATAAAGAGGCTGAGAAAAAGAGAGAAACAACTACAGGATCACGAGGGCAGCATTTGAGAGAAAGCGATATGATAAGACGAAAAAACATTAGAATAATTGGGATCCCAGAAGAAGAAGAAAGAGAGAGGGGGGCAGAAGGTATATTGGAGCAAATAATAGCAGAGAACTTCCCTAATGTGAGGAAGGAAACAGGCATCAAAATCGAGGAGGCACAGAGAACCCCTCTCAAAATCAATAAAAATAGGTCAACACCTCGACATCTAATAGTAAAACTGACAAGTCTCAGAGACAAAGAGAAAATCCTGAAAGCAGCTTGGGAGAAGAGATATGTAACCTACAATGGTAGAAATATTAGATTGGCAACAGACCTATCCACAGAGACCTGGCAGGCCAGAAAGGACTGGCATGAGATCTTCAGAGCACTAAACAAGAAAAATATGCAGCCAAGAATACTATATCCAGCTAGGCTGACATTGAAAATAGAAAGAGAAATAAAAAGCTTCCAGGACAAACAAAAACTAAAGGAATTTGCAAACACGAAACCAGCCCTCCAAGAAATATTGAAAGGGGTCCTCTAAGCAAAGAGAGACCCTAAAAGCAGCATAGATCAGAAAGGAACACAGACAATATACAGTAACAGTCACCTTACAGGCAATACAATGGCAGTAAATTCATATCTTTCAATAGTTACCCTGAATGTAAATGGGCTAAATGCCCCAATCAAAAGACACAGGCTATCAGATTGGATTAAAAAACAAGACCCATCAATATGCTGTCTGCAAAAGACTCATTTTAGACCCAAAGACACCCCCACATTGAAAGTGAGGGGGTGGAAAACCATTTACCATGCTAATGGACACCAAAAGAAAGCTGGGGTGGCAATCTTTATATCAGACAAACTAGATTTTAAAACAAAGACTGTAATAAGAGATGAAGAAGGACACTATATCCTACTTAAAGGGTCTATCCAACAAGAAGATCTAACAATTGTAAATATCTATGCCCCTAACATGGGCGCAGCCAATTATATAAGGCAATTAATAACAAAAGCAAAGAAACACATTGACAACAATACAGTAATAGTGGGGGACTTTAACACCCCCCTGACTGAAATGGACAGATCATCTAAGCAAAAGATCAACAAGGAAATAAAGACTTTAAATGACACACTGGACCAAATGGGCTTCAAAGACATATTCAGAACATTCCATCCCAAAGCAACGGAATACACATTCTTCTCTAGTGCCCATGGAACATTCTCCAGAATTGATCACATCCTAGGTCACAAATCAGGTCTCAACCGGTACCAAAAGATTGGGATCATTCCCTGCATATTTTCAGACCACAATGCTTTGAAACTAGAACTCAATCACAAGAGGAAAATCGGAAAGAACTCAAATACATGGAGGCTAAAGAGCATCCTACTAAGGAATGAATGAGTCAACCAGGAAATTAAAGAAGAATTAAAAAAATTCATGGAAACCAATGAAAATGAAAACACTACTGTCCAAAATCTTTGGGATACAGCAAAGGCAGTCCTGAGAGGAAAGTATATAGCAATACAAGCCTTTCTCAAGAAACAAGAAAGGTCTCCAATACACAACCTAACCCTACACCTAAAGGAGCTGGAGGAAGAACAGCAAATAAAGCCTAAACCCAGCAGGAGAAGAGAAATAATAAAGATCAGAGCAGAAATCAATGAAATAGAAACCAAAAGAACAGTAGAACAGATCAATGAAACTAGGAGCTGGTTCTTTGAAAAAATTAACAAGATTGATAAACCCCTGGCCAGACTGATCAAAAAGAAAAGAGAAAGGACCCAAATCAACAAAATCATGAATGAAAGAGGAGAGATCACAACCAACACCAAAGAAATACAAACAGTTATAAGAACATATTATGAGCAACTCTATGCCAGCAAATTAGATAACCTGGAAGAAATGGGTGCATTCCTAGAGATGTATCAACTACCAAAATTGAACCAGGAAGAAATAGAAAACCTGAACAGACCTATAACCACTAAAGAAATTGAAGCAGTCATCAAAAATCTCCCAACAAACAAAAGCCCAGGGCCAGATGGCTTCCCAGGGGAATTCTATCAGACATTTAAAGAAGAATTAATGCCCATTTTCCTGAAACTGTTCCAAAAAATTGAAATGGAAGGAAAACTTCCAAACTCATTTTATGATGCCAGCATTACCTTGATCCCCAAACCAGACAAAGACCCCATCAAAAAGGAGAATTACAGTCCAATATCCCTAATCAACATGGATGCAAAACTTCTCACCAAAATACTAGCCAATAGGATCCACAATACATTAAAAGGATTATTCACCATGACTAAGTGGGATTTATCCCTGGGCTGCAAGGTTGGTTCAACATCCAGAAATCAATCAACGTGATACAATACATTAACAAAAGAAAGAACAAGAACCATATGATCCTCTCAATAGATGCAGAAAAAGCATTTGACAAAGTACAGCATCCTTTCTTGATCAAAACTCAGAGTATAGAGATAGAGGGTACATACCTCAATATCATAAAAGCCATCTATGAAAAACCTACAGCGAATATCGTTCTCAATGGGGAAAAGCTGAGAGCTTTTCCCCTAAGGTCAGGAATGCAGCAGGGATGTCCACTCTCACCACTGCTATTCAACATAGTATTAGAAGTCCTAGCCACAGTAATCAGACAACAAAAAGAAATCAAAGGCATCCAAATCGGCAAAGAGGAAGTCAAACTCTCACTCTTTGCAGATGATATGATACTGTATGTGGAAAACCCAAAAGACTCCACCCCAAAACTGCTAGAACTCATACAGGAATTCAGTCAAGTAGCAGGCTATAAAATCAGTGCACAGAAATCAGTGGCATTCCTATACACCAACAACAAGACAGAAGAGAGACAAATCAAAGAGTCGATCCCATTTACAACTGCACCCAAAAACATAAGATACCTAGGAATAAATTTAACCAAAGAGGCAAAGGATCTGTACTCAGAAAACTATAAAATACTCATGAAAGAAATTGAAGAAGACACAAAGAAATGAAAAATGTTCCATGCTCATGGATTGGAAGAACAAATATTGTGAAGATGTCAATGCTACCTAGAGCAATCTACACATTCAATGCAATCCCCATCAAAATACCATCCTCTTTTTTCAAAGAAATGGAACAAATAATCCTAAAATTTGTATGGAACCAGAAGAGACCCCGAATAGCCAGAGGATAATTGGAAAAGAAAAGCAAGCTGGCGGCATCACAATTCCGGACGTCCAGCTCTATTACAAAGCTGTCACCATCAAGACAGTATGGTATTGGCACAAAAACAGACACATAGATCAATGGAACAGAATCGAGAGCCCAGAAATGGACCCTCAACTCTATGGTCAACTAATCTTTGACAAAATAGGAAGGAATGTCCAATGGAAAAAAGAAAGTCTCTTCAACAAATGGTGTTGGGAAAATTGGACAGCCACATGCAGAAGGATGAAACTGGACCATTTCCTTACACCACACAGAAAAATAGACTCCAAATGGTTGAAAGACGTAAACGTGAGACAGGAGTCCATCAATATCCTAAAGGAGAACACAGGCAGCAATCTCTTCGACCTCAGCCGCAGCAACTTCTTCCTAGAAACATTGCCAAAGGCAAGGGAAGCCAGGGCAAAAATGAACTATTGGGATTTCATCAAGATAAAAAGCTTTTGCACAGCAAAAGAAACAGTCCACAAAACCAAAAGACAACTGACAGAATGGGAGAAAATATTTGCAAATGACATATCAGATAAAGGGCTAGTATCCAAAATCTATAAAGAACTTATCAAACTCAACACGCAAAGAACAAATGATCCAATCAAGAAATGGGCAGAAGACATGAACAGACATTTTTCCAGAGAAGACATCCAAATGGCCAACAGACACATGCAAAAGTGCTCAACATCACTTGGCATCAGGGAAATCCAAATCAAAACCTCAATGAGATACCACCTCACACCAGTCAGAATGTTGGCGGGATGCGGAGAAAGGGCAACCCTCCTACACTGTTGGTGGGAATGCAAGCTGGTGCAACCACTCTGGAAACAGTATGGAGGTTCCTCAAACAGTTGAAAATAGAGCTACCATACGATCCAGCAATTGTACTACTGGGTATTTACCCCAAAGATACAAATGTAGGGATCCGAAGGGGTACGTGCACCCCAATGTTTATAGCAGCAATGTCCACAATAGCCAAACTGTGGAAAGAGCCAAGATTTCCATCGACGGATGAATGGATAAAGAAGATGTGGCATATATACACAATGGAATATTATGCAGCCATCAAAAGGAATGAGATCTTGCCATTTGCAACGACGTGGATGGTACTGGAGCGAGTTATGCTGGGTGAAATAAGTCAATCAGAGAAAGACATGTATCATATGACCTCACTGATATGAGGAATTCTTAATCTCAGGAAACAAACTGACGGTTGCTGGAGTGGTCGTGGTGGGAGTGGTGGGGTGGCTGGGTGATGGACATTGGGGAGGGTATGTGCTATGGTGAGCACTGTGAATTGTGCAAGACTTTTGAATCACAGATTTGTACTTCTGAAACAAATAATGCAACATATTTTAAGAAAAAAGAAAAAGAAGAAGATAGCAGGAGGGGAAGAATGAAGAGGAGTAAGTTGGAGGGGGAGACGAACCATGAGAAACGATGGACTCTGAAAAACAAACTGAGGGTTCTAGATGGGAGGGGAGTGGGGGATGTGTTAGCCTGGTGAAGGGTATTAAAGAGGGCACATTCTGCGTGGAACACTGGGTGTTATGCACAAACAACGAGTCATGGAACACTACATCAAAAACTAATGATGTAATGTATGGTGATTAACATAACAATAAAAAATTTTAAAAAAGATATATTTTGTATTTAGGAAGAGATAACCAAAATAAAAGCATCAGTACTGTACTTTGAAGTAAATGAAATAAATTAGATACTAATTATAGCAATGAAAGTGTGTAATCCTTTTTATATTTCATTTACATTTTATTTATTTTTCCATTGGTAATATTAATACATGCAATATGGAATTCGAGGTTCTATATTAACCCTGTCCCTAGCTTTATATATTTACCAATAAAACACTTTTAAACGTAACGTAATGGCAGTACAATTTTATATTGAACTTTGTTAAGCCCATATAATTTCTCTTCTTTTTTTGAAGTTTATTTACTGGCTTGACATACACACACACACACACACACACACACACATGTGTATAAATGTGTATATGTGTGTGTGTGTGTGTGTGTGTGTTTCTAAATCCAAAAATTGTTTTTTGGCATTTTATTGAGGCACAGAATATTCATATATAATTTATTTATAAACTTACAAAAAAATTAGTCTTTAGGATGATAAGTAGTCGATCAAAAGACCTGGCATGTTTTTTTTATTTTTTTATGTAATTTGTATCCTAGGATATCATTTTTTGTCTTTTTCATTTTATGTTTTTGTAGTTGAGATAATTGTAGATTTATATGCATTGTAAAAAAATTTTTTTAAACTATCGATATTAATGTGATCTTTTTATCCTTAGCCTATTGATGTGGTACATTACTTTAATTGATTTCTGATTGTTAAACCTGCCTTCCATAACTAGAATATCCTACTCAGTTGTAGGGTATAATAGTTTAATATATTATTGGATTTTATTTGCTAATATTTTATTGAGAGTTTCTGCATCTATATTAAAGATATGGATCTGTAGTTTTTTGTAATGCATTTATCTGCTCTGGTTATAAATTAGTCATCAAATTATTTAATATATATAGGTCCATTCATATCATTGATTTCTCCTTGTTTGAGTTTAGGTTTATGCTTTTCAATTATTCTCTTTTCATCTGCATTATTAAATTTGAGGACATGGAGCTATCTGTATTATTCTATTATAATCCTTTTAAGGTCCGTGAGATCAGAAGTGATGACACTCTCTCATTTCTGATATTTGTGATTTATGTCTTCTTCATCTTGGTTAAACTGTCTATGGGTTTTTCAATTTCATTGATCTTTTCAAGGAACTAGCTTTTGGTTTTGTTGATTTGCCTTATTATTTCCTTATTTTAAAATTTTATGTATTACTTCTATAATTTTTATTATGTCTTCCCTTCTGTTTGCTTTAGATTTAAAATTGTTCTTGTGCTCTCATTTCCTGAGAGGGAAGTTTAGGTTATTGATTTTAGATCTTTTCTTCCATATATACATTCAGTGATACAAATTTCCCTCTAAGCACTGCTTTTGCTGCATCGCACAAATGTCTTTAAGTTATCTTTACATTTTTATTATATTCAAAATATTTTCTTATGAGAATTTTTCATTGAGTCATGTATTATATTAGAAATGTGTTGTTTAATCTCCAAATATTTTGGGATTTTCTGGTTGTCTTTATGTTATTGATTTCTAGTTTAAATCCAGTTCTGGGGACATACTTTGTATGATATCTGTTCTTTTAAATTCATTGAACTATGTTTTACGGTGTAGAATGTGGTCTGTCATGGTGAATGCTCCATATGAACTTGAGAATAATGTGTTCTTTGCTGTTGTTTGATGGAGCTTTCCATAAATGTCATGTTCAGATAGCAGGAATTTCCTATAGGTGTGAGTTCCTTTATTCTCTGCTTCCCTTGAACCAACCAAGATCAATAACTTTACAGCTGCTAACCCTATCATCTCTTTCATCACTCCTACCTCCTTGCCTCATTAAGAGATTGATTCCTTCAAAATTTCTTATCTATGTAATTCTTTGGTAAACATTATCTTTTTTGCTTACCCTTGGACTCTTTTGAAATCGGATGGAATCATTCTATACCATTAACTGATATATCTTTTGTTTCAAATAAGGTATGATAGGTTTTTCAGACAAAACATATTCCTGTCTTTGGAGTATGGCAGATCCTGTTGGTTCTACAGGATTGTCTGACATCCACAATAAGTTGGTCAATTTACCGTGTCATATCTTTCAAAGAGTTTTGTCAGGCTGGGCCACTCACATGAAAATTGTTTGACATTACTCTAATAGGAATAGTTTTCTAAAAAGCATCCGAAAGTAAAAATAATTGAAAAAGTTCTATTAATAAATAGCATAACTATGGGCCAAATGTATAAAATAAAAGTTCAATAAAATATGTTAATAAACGGGGGCAGAATCAGTAATTAGAAAACATTATTAGAAATTAAGCAAACACTTTATGTTATAAAAACCAATATTTGAATTCACCGTTTTATGTTTTGTATGAAACATTTGTTATAATGAATGCAATTTAAAAGAAATGGAGACAGTGATGAGGTAACAGAGCTTAAAAGATCACAGGATTCTTTCCCTTTTATTTTATTTATTTATTTATTTTAGAGAGAGAGTGCGTGTGTGTGCGTGCGCAAGCTGGGGAGAGGGGGACAGGGAAAGAGAGAATCTTAAGCAGGCTCTGTGCCCAGCATGGAGACTGTCATGGGGCTTGATCCCAGGACCCTGAAATTGTGACCTGAACAGAAATCAAGTCAGCTGCTTAACCAACTGCCCCACCCAGTCACCCCACAGTTTTATTTCTCTTAAGCAAAAGTGCTCAACGATCATTTATAATATGCATATCCACCTCTTATAAACCAGAACTGTAATAGAAAACTATAAATGTAGTAGAAATTCAAGCAGTTGGTAGGGGGAAAAAAAGAAAGAAAAAGATCTCTGTAACATTTGCATAATCTCCTGGTACTGAAGTGTATATTGTTTCAAATGACTATTATTTACTTAATAATCTATAAAAAGTCATCTGACTTTTCCATAGATTTTTCTCATGCCAAAGCCCATTAGAGTCTTTCCAGTGAAATATTAAACCGTTAGGTTATAAAACTTACAAATGAGCCGTTACTGTCTGTAGGTCAGTACAGGTGTAAGTATAGGCCATCTCTTGGTTAAAATGGCTTATAATATCTCAAAGATAAAAATATCAAGGCTGCACTGCAATGATTTACTATAAAAGATGCCATAAAAATAAAATGCATACATTTTCAAGAAAAAAACACTTGTGAGATGTTTGGAAAAAATTTGATCTCTAAACATTTTAAAAGAATTATATTTCAAAAAATATTTTGCAGCTGTAAATTTTTTAGAAAATATATATTTAGAGATTACTCAGATGCTATTTTAATTTATTCTGTTACACGGGAACAAAACTGGAGGAATTATCCTAATTTATATCTAAGGCTGGAAAAACAAGACCAGAGATGAAGATGGAAAATTAGCAATGTTGGAAAGAGGAAAACGCACAGAAGAGTTCAGGGATCTGTATTGTAGTTTGGGCTCTGCTGCTAACTAGCTGTTATCCTAGCAAGGCAGTTCACTTCTTATGCTTTCACTCTTACTATCTCTAAAACAAAGCTTGTAGCATAATGTGTAAGGACAGTCTCTGGGCTAAATTAAGTTCTTAATTGTAAGTGCCTTATTTAAAAGGAATTGAATTATAAATTCAAATGTAATTTTTAATAAAATAAACATGTATGCTTAAAATATCTTAAACTAAGTGTCAAACTAAGAAGCTTCTCTAAGTAAATAGTATAGAAATAGTATAGTGTAGAAAGTATACATTTCTAGGGAAATAAGAAAATATAAGTTTGTTGGTCAAAATTGAGGTTGACATTGAACTTCAGAGGTAGAACAATCCCATAATTCCTAATTGCTTTTGTTCAATAAATGTGGTATTCTGGATTGGATCCTGCAATAACAAAAGGACCTAGGTAAAAACTAAGAAACTATTAATGTAAGTATGAACTTTAGTTAATAATAATGGATCTATAATATTTCATTAATTGTGGTAAATATATATTACTAATGTAAGACATAGTAATAAAGGAAACTGGGCTTGAGCATATGAAAACTGTAACACCTCCACAACTTTTCTGTAAATCTAAATATATTCTAAAATTCATTTTTTCTAGATAAAAGTTTTTCTTGTTAGCCTAGCTAGTTTATCAACTTTTTTTTTTTTTTTTAGATTTTATGTATGTATTTGTCAGAGAGAGAGAACGAGAGAGAGAGAGCACAAGCAGAGGGAGCAGCAGGTAGAGGGAGAAGCAGGTTCCCCGCTGAGCAGGGAGCCTGACATGGCGCTCGATCCCAGGACCCTGGGACCATGACCTGGGCTGAAGGCAGACCCTTAACTGACTGAGCCACCCAGGCATTCCTCTAGTTTATCAACTTTATTGAAAATTTCAGACAACTAGCTTTTGGCTTTTTTTCCTGTTGTTTTAAATTTAGTTGATTTCTACTCTTTTTTTATTGTTTCTTTTCTTCCACTTGCTTTAGACTTAAATTATTCTTATTTCTCTGGTTTCCTAAGGTGAAAGCTTGGATTACTAATTTTAGATTAACCTTCTTTTTCAATGTTTATTCCATGCTATAAATTTTCTTTTAACCACTGCCCTTGCATCCCACAAATTTGTATACATTGTATTTTTATATTCACTTCAAAATATTTTAATTTGTATTATGACTTTTTCTTTGACCCATAAATTATTAGTAGTGTATTGATTAATTACCAGTTATTTGGAGGTTTTCTAGTTATCTCTCTATTTTTGAGTCTAGCTTAATTCCATTTTGTTCTGAGAATGAGCAGATTGGAATAATTTCCAGTTTGTATAATTTGTATATAATTTGTATAATTTCTTATTTTTAAATTTGTGGAAGTATGTTTCATGGCCCCCAAAGTGGCTAATCTTGGTTAGTATTTTATGTGACTTGAGAATAATGTGAATATTGTATATTCTGCTTTTGCTAGATTGGGCATTCTATACAGGTCATTTAGAGCAAGTATATTTATATTGCTGTTCAGGTCAACTATATCCTACTGATTTTCTTTCTGTTTGACCTATCACTTACTGAATGAAAAGTTACTAAAATAGTAGATTTATCTGTTCTATTTTTAGTTCTATCAATTTTTTCCTCATGTGTTTTGACAGTCTACTGTTGGGTTTACATTCATTTTGTTTGTTTTATTATCTTGGAGGATTGACCCTTTATCATTACTTAATGCACTTCTTTATCCCTGATAATCACTCTTGTTCATAAATCTGTTTTGTCTGTAACTGATATAGCTAATTCAGATTTATTTTGATTAATGTTGGCATAAAATATTTTTCTCCATCTCTTTGCTGTCCTTATATCTGTTTTCTTGTATTTAAAATTAATTATGTTTAGACAACATACAGGATTTTAGCTTTGTTTATCAGTTCTGACAGTTTATCTTTTAATCGGTGTATTTAGACTGTTTATATTTAATTATTGCTCTCATTCAATATATACCATATTTGTAACTTCTATATGCTGCATTTGCTCTTGTTTCATTTCCTCCCTTTACTATTTCTGTTTTTCTTTAATTATTTTATAAGGTTATCTCTCTCAGCACATCAATTACACTGCTTTTTGAAAAATTTTAGTGGTTGCTCTAGAATTTTCAAAACACATACTTAACTACTCTGAATCTACCTTCAAATCACATTATACTGCTTTACATATAGTACAAATACTTAGAGAATTCCTAATTCTTTCCTCTCATTTCTAGTAACATCACCATCATTCATTTTACTTATCCATGTATTATAATCCCCAAAACATAGCTACTGTATTAAAGTAAGCAAGTTGCTTTAAGATTAATCATTAAAAAATAAGATATTTCATCTTCACTTACTCCTTCTTTGTCTTCTTTCTCTTTATATTGATCCAAGTTTCTGATCTATATGCTTTTTTTTCTGCATTTAGAATTTCTTCTAAGATTTTCAGGGCAGGTCTGGTTAACAATGAATTACCTCAGTTTTTGTTTCATGAAAAAATCTTTATTTCTCCTTCATGTTTGAAGGGTAGTTTCAATAGATACAGACTTTTTTTTCAAAATTTAAATATATCTATACATATTCTTAAATGTTTCCTTCCATTCTATTCTTTCTTCTAAGGTTTCTTATGAGAGTAAATCTGTAATCTTGTATTTGTTCCTCCTTGGGTAAAGTGATTTTTTTCATCTGGCTTATTTTATTTTTTTAAAGTAATGTGGGGCTCAAACTCATGAACTCGAGATCAAGAGTCACATGCTCTACCAACTGAGCCAAGCTTCATCTGGCTTACTTTAAAATTTCTCTTTGTCTTGTCTGTAGCTGGAATATGGTATGTTTAGCTGTATTGAGTTGTCTGTTTTAGTTTTAGTTTTGTTATTGTTTGTTTGTTTTTGTTGCTTTTAGTATTCACTTCATTTGGTGTTGTCTGAGCTTCCTGATTCTGTAGTTTGGTATCTGTCATCAATTTTGGAACCTTCTTAGCCATAATTACTTCTTTTTTTTTCCTGATTCTTTCTCTCTTTTTTTCTCCTCTGTTATACATTACACACATTTTACACTTTCGAAATTGTCCCAAAGTTCTTAGATACTCTGTTCTACCTTTCTCATTCTTTCTTTCTCTTTTTAGGCTAGTAACATGTGAGGAAGGTGAACATTCTGTAGTCTTCCAATTATATCTCACTATTTTAGTGGCCTGTTTTTTAGAGCTATAAACTTCACATCTGTTTCTCCCCCTTTATCCGCCCTCACCCCTCGCCACCTGTTTCCTTCTCTAGCTACAATATTCAAGAGCCCCCGTGGCTCTGTTTTCCTCTCTTCAGTTGAAACACGAAGGCTGTATGGGGCTAAGACTAGGCTCAGAATTGTGCTCAGGTTCTTTCCCCTAGAGAGTACACTTTTCTTATGGCAAAGGCTCTAGACATATTGCATACTGATTACTCTTTCCTTCTCTCTACCAGAGCCATGAAGGAATCTTTCTTGGATCCTCATTCTGAGAAATTGGTGAGACTTCTAGAGGTAAAGCTGTGGTCCTGAGGACTTTCTCCTTATCAACACTAGTGCACATTCAGCAGTGCATTGAAATTACCCGGTAAGTGTTCTTGCCAGTTTATGGCTCCCGTGCCACTTACTCCAGGTAAGCAGATCTCTTTGTTGGACAGGTCGCACCTGTTTCTACAGACTTGGGGCTCTGCAACCTCAGTTCTCTGATTTGTCCTAGATGTCACTAATTTTTGGTTTTTCCAGCTTGCTTTTGTTGTAAGGATGATGTGATGATTTCCAAGTTCTTTACATGTGAAACATGAAACTCAAAGTGTAATTAAGGACTTTTAGGCATAAAGTTCTTAACTAGTGGTTTCCAAATGCCTGGCCTATTTTTTTTTTTTTTTTAATCAGAATGGCTGTGGAAGTAACATCTAGGCAGCTTCTTAAGAAAAACAGATTCCTAGAGAATCTTTTTCAGAAATGTTGTGATCTAGACACTAGTTTTGTTAAAAACTGCCCTTGGTGATACTGTCGTGCAACCAGGTTATAGAAACTAAAATTCTAGAAAATAAAAGTTATTTTTGGCTGATGCTATCAATTCATTATTCTCTGTTTTCTACCTTTTCTAATGTCTAGCATACAGCTTAATTTATTTTAAAGCAGTTACTCTGATCTTAAATAGTCTATTTTTCATATTTCTTCAAGAATTTGGTGCTACAGGATACTATAATCCAACTTATGGTTATCATCAACTTGTCTCAGGTCTAAGATAACATATTGGGTCACATTTGAGTGGAATCAGGTATCTATTAAAATTCTAGAAAGACCTTCAAAAGATGATACATGAAATATTAATCAGTTTCCTTAAAATGATAGAAGCAATCCATTCCATTCATTGGCAGGGAGGGAATATCCAAAAGTACTTTAGAATTCTGTAGTAGAAAATGGAAGATATATTTAGGGGGTTGAAGAAATTGATATGTAAAGTGAAGTTGGGGACCATGCTGAATATTCTAATAATATAAAAATTAATTCAGATCCCAGAACATACTTGACCTGTCTCTTTATAATGTAACACTAAACATATGAATAGAACCCTGGAGTATTTGATAAAATAAACTTTTTATCTCAAAACTGAGCATCATAATTTTGATGTAAAGTTTGTTTATTGTTATAAGTAATACATATGTATGTATATGTGCATATGTATATGTATTTATATGTTGACGTGTATAGTTTTCCATCAGATGAAAGGGATAGAAAATTTGCAGAGACAAGCATAAAGAGAGAAAAGAAAGAGTGAGAAAACTATGTGCTTGAAAAGCCTAGATTTTTATTTCTCTCAGGTAGAGCTTAATGGAAGAGATAAACCTAGAGGGCCCTGTTCCTGCTTTTAGTTCTGAAACTCAGTCATGCGGAGAATGTTATTTGTCTCAAAACTTTGACATGATAAGGGAAAATTTTAAATCAAAGTTCTGTACTACGAAAATATTAATATTCAAGTTCCAGAAGCCTGAGTAACAGATGATGTCACTGGACACAAATCTATGAAAATCATACCAACACTAGAGAATCTATGATAGTAATAATTTCTTATATCCAAATATGTTGAGGAAAAAATGATGGTAGTCTTGACTAAGACATTTAGAGACTCTTGTTCAACACAGAGCACCTAAAACAAAAGTAAAGTGTACTTTAATGTTTATCACCATTGGGGTAGCAAACTATGGAGGAGAAAATAAAATTATGGTTAATTATGCACCACATGATGTGCTGGGTTTTGAATCTTTTGCTCCCTACCAATTACAATATTAACAAAGAAAGTAAAACAAGATGTGAATCTAGTAGCATGCTTCTGGTTGTAAACTAATGGCACTGAGAAGATGCTTTCTTGGTCCCATAAGGTGAGTACAAGCTCATTTAAACTCAGTTTAGCTAGCAAATTGTCTTCATGGTATGTAATAAGGTTTCCCGTACCCTGGATAAGAATAAGGAGATAAAACTTCATCATAGTACATGACACTTCAAAAGGTTTTTTATCTCACTTAATTTAAGATTCATAACTAAAGCCAGGCTATGATTTTATTCTGACATTTCATCTGCTTAGCATAAAGAAGAGTCATCATGACCTCAGAATCGAGCCAGCCACAGTCATTCGGCAATCTAATTTTATAGTCAGTGGGCTGGAATACTTTTCATCATTCTGGAAATGTTCTGGTTCATCTAGGAAACACTGGTTCTTGTATTTTATCTTTAAATAGATAATGGAGTAGTAGTGATCATGCAGGCTAAGATTAAGTTCGTTTAATGGTCTTAAAATGTAGATTTAAAAAATCTTGTTAATGAGAATAATCCTCTTTAGGTATTTTGCCAGATGCTTGGTAACAACTGTTCTCCAGTGCAATTTATCTTGAGATATTTGCTTTTTGAAGTTTTCCTGATTAAGTGAAACAGAAGTACTTAGAAGGCAATTTATACTCCTCTCAGTTCCAGATTGATCTGAAACACAGATTGAATTAGAGTTAGCTGCTAAAAATGTTCTTTCTCATGTCTTCTTTTTCAAATTTTTGTGTACTTAATATGTCCCCTCTTTAACTTTGTTTTAATCTGATGCAGTTCTCCTCAGCATATATAAAACCAGTGACATAAGAATAATCTGTAACTTTTCAAAGAATTACATATCAAGATTCTAGCCCTTCTGCAGGTAGATAGATGACTAATACATTTTTTAATGGAGTTATTGATTAATCCTACTAAACTCTAGATAAAAACTGAGGCCCATTCATGATTAACTAAAGCATCAGCATACTTTGAATGGGGGCTTTGGGGAGGAGATGAAAATAATAAAGACTATCTAGTCAGTGAGTTTGGTATATGTGGGCAAGCCTCCTATGGAAAAATGAAGAGGGAAAAATCTTTGATTAAATGAAAATGCTTTTGTTCCCGTTGTGTTAGCATTTATGAAGATGAAAATTGGGTCACCTGTTTATTTGAAAAATAAATAAAAACAGTATATTTGTTAAATAAGAACAAAAAAATGCTTCTAACAATTAAATAGTTCTGAAATCATATAGTCCTTGTTAAAACATTTTTTTAAAAACGCCCCACCACAAATTTCCAAGGAGTAGAATGTTATGGCTGAAGCAGAAACTTAAGGAAAGGAGAAATATCCTGCTAGCCAATTATCTGGGTTTTTTTCCCCCTCACAGCAGCCCCCAAAATATCTCCAGATAATCCAAAGATTCTGGGTAACAGAATTGAAAAACTACTATTCATTCTTTTTGCATGCCTATAAGCTTATCTGCAGCATTTTTTTTCAATTCTTTTGTTAAATATTATACCTCTTCAGCAGTGCTTTAAGAAGTGTCTCTTAAAGATGATGAGGTCAAAGAGAGTTGTGACATTTATTAATAATGTTTAAAAGGTCAAAAACAGAGAGCATGTGAAGCATGAAATAATATAGCGTTCTAGGGCTACATGTATTAATACCTTACAGTTAGGAGCAGAGTTGGATTGAAGCATGTTATCACTGAGACTACCGGTAAAGAGGACGTAGAAACTCATAGACATGCACTAGACAAGATTTATAGTTCTCCAAATGTGATTTCCAGGAGACTGGTTGTCCCCAAGGACATTGCAGGTTGTCTGCCAGCCCAGGTCTCTCTTTTGAATTAATGTTTATACTGCTTAATTTATTTATATCCTGCCTAATTCCAAAAGTGATTTGGACTTAAAATACATTCAAGAGGAATAATTGAGTAAATGGGTAAATAGCTTAGCTAAGATCCAAAAGTAGACAAATTATGATACACCTGTGGAGATGTTACTACTTAAAATAACAAATGAGGTCTTCTATCATTGTCAGAATTGACACAGAAATTAGGATAAGTTCACAAATGTCTACCATAAGAAGGAAAATAATTCTATTAATTATAGTGTCCGTGACATAATACCTACCTTCTCAGTACGTACAGTCTAATCTGTGAGACAAATACAGAAATGCCTAATTCCAATCCACCGCCTAAATATTGTGAATGCATTGGTCAAAACCTGTGGCCATTTGTAGCTCAAGATAGGAAACAATGAAACATGTTGGAATGCTGTTGAAATACAATCCAGCAACGGAGGTAGTTGTAGCAGGAAAGGAGAGATATTAAAGAGGTAGAATTTATAAAATTTAGTGATTGCTTGTATATGGAATATGAAGAAAGGATAGCACCACATCTTTGGTTGGTTGCACCATTCTCCAAGATCAATAAACAGGGAGAAGAATATGTTTGAGGCTGCTTAGGAGAAATATAATTATTTCTGGAACTAAGGACAGAGTGAGTTTTTCCCTATGCATCTTCTTCCAGGCAGTATAACACAGTGAGCAAACTTTCTCAACCACATCTTTGAAATTAATAACACAACAATTTTTTTTGGTCATTTCTTATATATTCTCCTACATAGTCCAAAAATAGTATTTAAATATAGCTAAGTAAAAGCAAGTTTAAGGGTTTCCAAAAGTATATCATTCAGGTAGACAACTTGGAGGGTTGGGCTGTGGATAATTTTCTTCTCAAATTCTTTGGATTGTTATATGGAAACTTCTTCCCTTTGGGGATTATTGGGAAAGCTATTTCTGCCTCTCCCTTCACCCTTGTGAGTATTGTTTCTCAGGAGGAGTGATTTATCTGATTTATAGAATGACAAGAATCTCACAGCTACTGGTTATTCCTTTCTCTATTATACAGGGCTGAGGTGTTAAAGATGAGCATTTCAGTGTGGTTTTCTCTTTTCACTTTTAGGCTAGCTTGTGACAACAGATCATTCTTCACTGAATGTAGGTTTCATAAAATAAGCACATCTGGGTACAAGTCTAGGGCCTGCTTTTTAGAAGCAAGTTTGAATTGCAGCCTACTTTATCCCCAATCTCAGGACAAGATGAGTATAAAACAGTGATTTATCTTAGGCTGCCTGAGTAAATTTCCCAATTGCTGACCAAATATCCCTGTGCATGGATCTCAGATCTGGATTTTGGGATAGGTGGCAGAAATCTTTATTTTTGCAGCTTTTAATCTAATCTAGTCTTCCCAGAAAGAAAACTGATTTTTTAAAAGATTTTATCATTTGTTTATTTATTATTTTTTGCTTCCTGCTTGGAAATGTTATTGGTCCTGGAGAAAGGAAGGCAGGCAACCCCCACTTTCTGCCAAGGGTGCCACAGACTCTCACTACTTCCCATTGGTGTTGATGGGGAGGTTCACGTGCTCAGGGAAGACCAGAAAGGCCTTTAGCTTGGACTGGGCACTGAGATGTGCCACGTAGGTGCAGAGCGGGGGGAAGGATTCCAGGTAACTGGAGGCCAGGATCTGGTGAATCAGCAGCAAGCCTAGCAGAAAACTTATGGACTTCAACAAATATTAGCGTTAATTCTAGAAATTTCTAGGGATGTTTTTAAATTATTCTTCATTTTCCTCTTTTAACGGAAATTGGATCGGTCAGGATCCATCTAGAAATTGGAAAACACTCCTGTCATTTCAAAGAAGATCATTGGTTACATGGCTGTTGCAAGACATAAAGAGTTGAAAAGGGGATTCAGAGAAAATAAAAATTAATAATTAGAGGAAGCAGCTACCACTTCTAAGTCTAAGGGGAAAAAGGAAGAGTTGGAGTTAGAAGAACCTAGTGGCCCTGAAGGAGGGACCCAACAGAGCTGATTCTCAGACCTTTATGAAGGGGATGCTTCTCAATGCTTCTGTTACCTGTGGGGAACACAGTCAGCTTGACTCTGAAAAATGACAAAAAAATGGAAGTCTGGAGATTTGCCTGCCGCTGCCTCTAGGGCAACAGATAGGAATAGGAAAAACAGGAAGTCAGTACCTTCCCCACAACTCCCACTTCCCAAGATTTCTCTAGTGCCTACTATCTAACCTAAATTGAAGCCAGCTCACAATGAAATGAATCCCAAGAGAATCATGTGGACTATAGAAGGTTTAGTTTAGAGCTGACAGACAATAGATAACTTCACTGAAAAAATTAATCTTTTTTATGCAGTTTTAGTGTTGTATACGTATTACATGCTCATCATTATAGTGATTAACTTACCTTGCTGTGTGTATAGATTTTTTTTTCCTCTTAAGACAGTTGAAATCATTGTGATGATAGAAAATATGTAAATTATAAACAACATTATGCTCTGAGAGTTACCATCCTGAATGTAGAATGAGACTCAAACACAGGAAATTTCATGACTCTTCAACTTGTAGCTTCTTGAAATGTTTCATCGTTTCTTCTTTTCCAACATATACGTAGAAGGTTGTAATTGTCTTTATGTGCTCTGCTTCAGCTGCATCTCACAAGTCTTGATAAGTCATATTATTTTTTTTTCAGTTACAAGTATTTTATAATTGCCATTTCAATGTCTTTTTTGACCTGTGGATTGTTTTGAAGTTTATGCTTAAATGTCTAACCCTTTGGAGACTTGATAATTATTCTGTTATTGCACTGAAATCATTACAATTTAATTCCACAATAATCAGAAAAATCTTCTGTATTATTTTAATACTTTGAGATTTCTTTATACTTAAATGTCTAGCATATAGTTCATTTTGAGAAGTGTCCCATCTTTATTACAAATGATGTGTATTCTGCTCCTCTTGAATGTAGGGTTCTATAAATGTCAAATAGAACAAGTTGGTTAAATGTGTTGTACAAACATTGTATATTTTTGCCATTTGGGTCAGTCTTTTCTTTTTCTTTCTTTTTTTTTTTTTAAGATTTTATTTCTTTGAGAGAGAACGAGAATGAGAGATAGAGAGCATGAGAGGGAAGAGGGTCAGAGGGAGAAGCAGACTCCCCGCTGAACAGGGAGCCCGATGTGGGACTCGATCCCGGCACTCCAGGATCATGACCCGAGCCGAAGGCAGTTGCTTAACCAACTGAGCCACCCAGGCGCCCCATGGGTCAGTCTTTTCTAATAGTTACTAAAATTTGTTCAGATATTCATCTATGATTGTAAATTCGTCTATTTTTCTTATATCTTCAAATTTTGGCTTTTTACATTTTAAAGCAAATTTAAGATTGTTATACCTCCATTTTTATAAGGACCATTTATCCACATAAAATGTCTTCCCTTGTGCCTAATAATATTTTCTATATTAAAATTTTTTATATTATCATTATGTCAAATATCTTTTGGGTATTTGCATATTTCACAGTATACTTTAGAAACTCTTCTTTCAAATCTATTTATATTCTTATCTACAGTGTGACTTTTGTAATGAGACAATAAATGGGGCTTTTTATTTTCAGGTATATCTGATTTTTTTTATTATTATGTTATAATATATCATTAGTTTTTGATGTAGTGTTCCATGATTCATTGTTTGCATATAACACCCAGTTCTCCATACAGAACATGCCCTCTTTAATACCCATCACCAGGCTAACCTATCCCCCCAACCCCTCCCCTCTAGACCCTCAGTTTGTTTCTCAGAGTCCATAATCTCTCATGGTTAATCTCCCCTCTGATTCCCCCCCACTTCATTCTTCCACTCCTGCTATCTTCTTCTTCTTCTTCTTCTTTTTTTTTTAACATATAATGTATTATTTGTTTCAGAGGTGCAGGTCTGTGATTCAACAGTCTTATACAATTCACAGCGCTCACCATAGCACATACCCTCCCCAATGTCCATCACCCAGCCACCCCATCCGTTCCACCCCTCACTGCTCCAGCAACCCTCAGTTTGTTTCCTGAGATTAAGAATTCCTCATATCAGTGAGGTCATATGATACATGTCTTTCTCTGATTGACTTATTTCACTCAGCATAATACCCTCCAGTTCCATCCACGTTGTTGCAAATGGCAAGATCTCATTCCTTTTGATGGCTGCATAATATTCCATTGTATATATATATACCACTTCATCTTTATCCATTCATCTGTCGATGGACATCTTGGCTCTTTCCATAGTTTGGCTATAGGGGACATTGCTGCTATAAACATCGGGGTGCACGTGCCCCTTCAGATCTCTACATTTGTATCTTTGGGGTAAATACCCAGTAGTGCAGTTGCTAGATCATATGGTAGCTCTATTTTCAACTTTTAGAGGAACCTCCAGACTGTTTTCCAGAGTGGTTGCACCAGCTTGCATTCCCACCAACAGTGTAGGAGGGTTCCCCTTTCTCCGCATCCCCGCCAACATCTGTCGTTTCCTGACTTGTTACTTTTCGCCATTCTGACTGGTGTGAGGTGGTATCTCATTGAGGTTTTGATTTGGACTTCCCTGATGCCGAGTGATTTTGAGCACTTTTTCATGTGCCTGTTGGCCATTTGGATGTCTTCTTTGGAAAAATGTCTGTTCATTACTTCTGCCCATTTCTTGATTGGATCATTTGTTCTTTGCGTGTTGAGTTTGATAAGTTCTTTATAGATTTTGGATACTAGCCCTTTATCTGATATGTCATTTGCAAATATTTTCTCCCATTCTGTCGGTTGTCTTTTGGTTTTGTGGACTGTTTCTTTTGCTGTGCAAAAGCTTTTTATCTTGATGAAATCCCAATAGTTCATTTTTGCCCTGGCTTCCCTTGCCTTTGGCGATGTTTCTAGGAAGAAGTTGCTGCGGCTGAGGTCGAAGAGATTGCTGCCTCTGTTCTCCTTTAGGATTTTGATGGACTCCTGTCTCACGTTTACATCTTTCAACCATTTGGAGTCTATTTTTGTGTGTGGTATAAGGAAATGGTCCAGTTTCATTCTTCTGCATGTGGCTGTCCAATTTTCCCAACACCATTTGTTGAAGAGACTTTCTTTTTTCCATTGGACATTCTTTGAGTTGAGGGTCCATTTCTGGGCTCCCTATTCTGTTCCATTGATTTATATGCCTGTTTTTGTGCCAGTACCATACGGTCTTGATGAGGACAGCTTTGTAATAGAGCTTGAGGTCCGGAATTGTGAGGCCGCCAGCTTTGCTTTTCTTTTTCAACATTCCTCTGGCTATTCAGGGTCTTTTCTGGTTCCATACAAATTTTAGGATTATTTGTTCCATTTCTTTGAAAAAAGTGGATGGTATTTTGATAGGGATTGCATTGAATGTGTAGATGGCTCTAGGTAGCATTGACATCTTCACAATATTTGTTCTTCCAATCCATGAGCATGGAACGTTTTTCCATTTCTTTGTGTCTTCCTCAATTTCTTTCATGAGTATTTTATAGTTTTCTGAGTACAGATTCTTTGCCTCTTTGGTTAGATTTATTCCTAGGTACCTTATGGTTTTGGGTGCAGTTGTAAATGGGATCAACTCCTTAATTTCTCTTTCTTCTGTCTTGTTGTTGGTGTATTGGAATGCCAGTGATTTCTGTGCATTGATTTTATATCCTGCCACTTTACTGAAATCCTGTCTAGCAGTTTTGGGGTGGAGTCTTTTGGGTTTTCCACATAAAGTATCATATCATCTGCAAAGAGTGAGAGTTTGACTTCTTCTTTGCCATTTTGGATGCCTTTGATTTCTTTTTGTTGTCTGATTGCTGTGGCTAGGACTTCTAATACTATGTTGAATAGCAGTGGTGTTAGTGGACATACCTGCCGTGTTCCTGACCGTAAGGGGAAGGCTCTCAGTTTTTCCCCATGAAGAATGATATTCACTGTGGGTTTTTCATAGATGGCTTTTATGATATTGAGGTATGTACTCTCTATCCCTATACTCTGAAGAGTTTTGATCAAAAAGGATGCTGTACTTTGTCAAATGTTTTTTCTGCATCTATTGAGAAGATCATATGGTTCTTGTTCTTTCTTTTATTAATGTATTGTATCACATTGATTGATTTGCGGGCGTTGAACCAACCTTGCAGCTCAGGGATAAATCCCACTTGGTCATGGTGAATAATCCTTTTAATGTACTGTTGGATCCTATTGGCTCGTATGTTGGTGAGAAGTTTTGCATCCATGTTCATCAAGGGTATTGGTCTGTAATTCTCCTTTTTGATGGGGTCTTTGTCTGGTTTGGGGATCAAGGTAATGGTGGCCTCATAAAACGAGTTTGGAAGTTTTCCTTCCATTTCTAATTTTTGGAACAGTTTCAGGAGAATAGGGATTAATTCTTCTTGAAATCTTTGGTAGAATTCCCCTGGGAAGCCATGTGGCCCTGGGCTTTTGTTTGTTGGGAGATTTTTGATGACTGCTTCAATGTCCTTAGTGGTTATAGGTCTGTTCAGGTTTTCTATTTCTTCCTGATTCAGTTTGGTAGTTGATACATCTCTAGGAATGCATCCATTTCTTCCAGATTGTCTAATTTGCTAGCATAGTGTTGCTCATAATATGTTCTTAGAATTGTTTGTATTTCTTTGGTATTGGTTGTGATCTCTCCTCTTTCAGTCATGATTTTGTTGATTTGGGTCCTTTCTCTTTTCTTTTTGATAAGTCTGGCCAGTGGTCTATCAATCTTATTAATTCTTCCAAAGAACCAGCTCCTAGTTTTGTTGATCCGTTCTACTGTTCTTTTGGTTTCTGTTTCATTGATTTCTGCTCTAATCTTTATTATTTCTCTTCTTCTGCTGGGTTTAGGTTTTATTTGCTGTTTTTTTCTCTAGCTCCTTTAGGTGTAGGGTTAGGTTGTTTATTTGAGACCTTTCTTGTTTCTTGAGATGGTCTTGTATTGCTATATACTTGCCTCTCAGGACTGCCTTTGCTGCCTCCCAAAGATTTTGGACAATTGTGTTTTCATTTTCATTGGTTTCCATGAATTCTTTTAATTCTCCTTTAATTTCCTGGTTGACCCATTCATTCTTTAGTAGGATGCTCTTTAGCCTCCATGCATTTGAGTTCTTTCTGACTTTCCTCTTGTGATTGAGTTCTAGTTTCAAAGCATTGTGGTCTGAAAATATGCAGGGAATTTGCAAACACAGAACCAGCCCTACAAGAAGTATTGAAAGGGGTCCTCTAAGCAAGGAGAGAGCCTAAAAGTAACATAGACCAGAAAGGAACACGCACAATATAAAGTAACAGTCACCTTACAGGCAATACAATGGCACTAAATTCATATCTTTCAATAGCTATCCTGAATGCAAATGGGCTAAATGCCCCAATCAAAAGACATAGGCTATCAAATTGGATAAAAAAACAAGACCCATCGATATGCTGTCTGCAAGAGACTCATTTTAGACCCAAAGACAAAGTGGGGGTGGAAAACCATTTACCATGCTAATGGACCCCAAAAGAAAGCTGGGGTGGCAATCCTTATGTCAGACAAATTAGATTTTAAACCAAAGACTGTAATAAGAGATGAGGAAGGACACCATATCCTACTTAAAGGATCTATCCAACAAGAAAATCTAACAATTGTAAATATCTATGCCCCTAACTGGGGAGCAGCCAATTATATAAGCCAATTAATAACAAAAGCAAAGAAACACATCAACAACAATAAAATAATAGTGGGGGAGTTTAACATCCCCCTGACTGAAATGGACAGATCATCTAAGCAAAAGATCAACAAAGAAATAAAGACTTTAAATGACACACTGGACCATATGGACTTCACAAATATATTCAGAACATTCCATCCCAAAGCAACAGAATACACATTCTTCTCTAGTGCCCATGGAACATTCTCCAGAATAGATCACATCCTAGGTCACAACTTGGATCTTTTGTTTTTAATACTTTCCTGCAAACTTTGTTATTTAATTAGAAGAGTTTTTTCTTTTAATTTTTAATTTAAGCACTGGTATAGGAAGATTTAAATCACGATCTTGCTATTTATTTGCTAATTGTTCTGTATATTATTTATTTCTTTATTCTTTTCTAACCTCCCTTTGAATAATAAAGTACCTTTTATTTTTAGTGCACATTATCTATGCTATTTTGTATTATTCTTTTACAAGTTAACTAGTAATATAGAGATTAAAATATGCAAATTTTGCTGCTTATACTCTACCTTAAATAAGTGATTTTAGCATGTCTCTAACAACTTGAGAATCTTACAACAGTTCAACTCCATTTATTCCAATCCTTATCTTCGTCCTATTATCATACGTTTTATTTATTTGCTTTAAAACTCACAATTCATAGTTATTTTTTTCTCTCTTTCTTTCTGTTTTTTTTTCATATTATTATTTTTAAATTTGCCTACATATTTGTCACTTACGCTGCTTTTCATTCCTTTTGTCATCATGGAGCTTCTCTCTGGTATCATTTCCCTTCCATACAGGGTACACCTACAAATAATTAGCCAAAACAGTCTCAAATGACTAGTAATTTACAAGAAGAATGGGAAGACCCCACCCAGAAGTTACTTGTAGATCTTGCCTTTCAGCATCCCTGCCCACCCTCCTCCTCATGAACGATAAGCAGAAAATAAGCATAAATAACTTATAGCACCATCCAAGCAAACTGTGTAAAAAGAACAAAAGCATATGTGACAGAAAATTTCAAATACAAAGAAAGTACAATCAAGACTCAAACATATGAGGAAAGCCAATAACATAAAAGGCTAATAGTGACAAATCAAAGTAATTACAGTTGCATAAAATATTATGAAAGTCTAATATAAGGAAAGAGTTAAATCAACCCCTACATATTATAACCTCAGTTTCATTTTGGACTTTCTATGCTTCTATGTTAGAATTTTCCTGTACTGTTCCTTATTTATTTATTTATTTACTTATTTATGTCTATGTCTGCCTTCTAGAGTAGGGGCGAAAAATAAAGCATTCATGCATTTACTTTGTCTCTCCAGGGGCTTAGATAAATTTTGACTTTTAATAAATAACTTCATAATTTTAAAGTCAGAAATAAAAATGACCTATGGGATCTAAAGTGAATGCAATTTTAGATTAAGTACAAACAAATATAATCAACAAGACAGTTCATCAATGGAAACCTAGATAAATAGAGCTGAAAATTTTAAGTGGTTGTTGAAATAGTTTTAAAATATTTAAATGTTAAATAGTAAAATGGTAGTTATGCTGGATTTATTTTTTTAAAAGAGCTGAATAAAATATTACTTTTCTGAAAGATCTAGCCATGGAATCTTTCCAAAATGGAGCACAAAGGGGTTAACAATGAAGAAAACGGAGAAGAAAGACAAGAGAAATAGGAAATAGAAGCAGCCATTCTAAATCTAATGGAAAATGAAGGAGAAAAGAGAGAATAGAAGAAAGGTTCTCTTTAAAGAAAAAAAAGAGAAGGATCCTCCAAAACTGATGAAAAAGGAATACACAGATGGAAAAAGCCATGAAGCTCCAGGGAAAAAAAGTATTGTGTGTATGTATGTGTATGTGTGCATATATATATATATATATATATATATATATATATATATATATATATGAAATAGTAAAATTGATAACATTAACAAACAAAAACATCTGAAATTATTCTTTATAATAAACCAGAATCAAACTGACATCAGACTTCTCATCAAAATAGAATCTAGGAAACAGTGAATGGCATTTTCAAAGGACAATTAATAGATTCTATACCTAAGCAGGTAGGATGTTGAAATAAAAATTATGCAAGCATGAAAATTCTCAAGAGAGTATTTCAAAACCTCTAAATTCCCAGTGGAAGAAATCCTGGAGTATATACTTCTTTAATCCAAGAATTAGGTTGCAGGAAGACAATAGGAACAAAGAAATTAATAAAACAAAATGCAAAATGTTAACTATAAATACATGCAAATAGGAAAAATTAATAAATCTGGAAATAAATGGCCAGACAAAATCATCAGAAGAAGTGAACACTAATGGCAAGGAAATGACCCTTCTTTCTTGTCCAGTTTGCCCGAAGATAGCTAAGACAATCAAAAATGTGATGGGTCATTTGTTTTTCTAAGACATAGAATATAGATACTGATTAATTCTATATATTCCTGGGCAACATAAGTTTAAATATGTGTGCTAAATGTCAAATGCTAAGAGACTTCTGATTCTTAAAAACTATATATAGAAAAAAACTCTCTTACAATTCAAATAGCTTTGAATTTCTACAAACATACCTCTTAAAGCATTTCTGGGCTCATAGGAAAAAAGAAAACACGAGAATGAATGAAATAAATAAGCAAAGAATAAGCTAAATTGATTGGTTTCATCAGTGCACACAATATGTTTGCCTTGGGTCAAACAGCACAAGGTGGCTAAGATCTGGAAATGAAGTCTTTAGTCCATACCAAGGTGTGAGCTTATTAGGGTAGAACTTTCGAAGTTAATAAGGTTGTTGCAGATAACTAGTATCATTTTTTTTTCCTGGCAAAAGCAAATGCAAACACAAATCTCATCTGCACCCAAACTAACATATCCCCAATTCAGCTCGCCTTTAGATCCCCCCAAATCTCAGCAGCCACTGCGATGCCATTTAACAAGAGGGAGTCTGAAGGGGACCCCAGACTGGCAAGTGGTCATGACTAAGAACACATATCTTCTACTTGAACACTTGACAAAAGGAGCTGATCCAGGAAAACATTGTTGGAACTCTTACTGTTAGAACTCTTACATTTATTTTTTCTGCAAAGGTCCAGCCAAACTAGGGGCCCTAAAATGTATGTTTCTCTGGCTTCATGGTTAATCCACCTCTATTGCTCTGGCCTCCTTCCTCTTCCCCACATATATTTCCCATCCATGTACCACGAAGTGGCCCTTAGGAGATGCAGCATTGTGATGGCACTGGAAGGAGACAAGGCATATTAATCATTGATTTGTCAGAATATGTAAGGAAATACCGCAGTTGCTTATTTAAATTTATCACCCATGGCTTGTAGTTACTTTGACTTCTGAAACAGAATAGAAAAGACCAGGCCAGAAAGAAGAAGGAAGAAACTTAACTGATATACCTCAAACAGAAGTAATGACCTGCTGAACCTAATAGCCTACTTAGCTATTTTCCACAGACTATAATGATAAAACTTGGGGAAGAGTATACTTTTTAGAAGTTTATACATTTTGAATGACCCAAGCTCTGATAAGAACATAAAATAATAAGGGTGCCTGATGGCTCAGTTGATAGAGCATGCAATGCTTGATCTTGGGGTTGTGAGCTCAAGCCCCATGTTGGGCTTAGAGATTACTTAAAACAACAACAACAACCATAAAATAATAAAATAATGCTTAGAATAGGGAAAAAAAGAGAGGTTCTAATGTCAATCTACATACTGACTAAGATAACTTAAGTTTTCTGAGATTTTTCTTTTTGGTAAAGAAAGAAAGCAAAACTGAATGAAGAAAGGAAAACAATGAGATTAAAAGGAAAAAAAAGTCTCCAATGATACACACACTCTCAGAAAACCACTCTGATATTAAAACTTTCACGAGCATGAACACATATGCAAACACATAGGTGCACCCTTTTGCTTAATAGTGATGGGAAAAGATTACAGAGCAAAGGAAACATGTTATAAACCGAAGCAATACAATAACTTGACTAATAAAATGAATTAGAAACAGCAAGGAAGAACGGTTATTGCTGAAATCTCTGTTGTCACTTTAGCACTGAGGAAAAGGACAAAGAGATTAAGTGATAAAAATGAATTAATAGGTACAAAGAGACTGACGAGCTAACAGAAGTTTCCTAAAATGGAGAATGCATCAATTGAAACCTGAAAAATGTATTCAGAAATGTCACAGCAAAATTTCCCTGAAATGAAAAATTGTGTAAGTAGATTAAAATATGCCAATTATACTAAAATGAATTAAAAGATAAAAATCAACATTGAGTTATATACTGGATGTTATAAAGGTCAACTCTTTTTAAAGTATACTTGGTTCATCTAGGTAGAATATGAAAGTCACCTGTGGAGGGAAAATCAGGCTGGACTCAGACTTAATCACAAAACCAAAAAACAGTTCAGCAACATTTTGAAAACACAGAGAAAATATTGTTACCAAGAAAATTATATTTAGCCTAATTTTCATTCAAGTATAAAAACAAAAGGAAGATATACTCAAATATGAGGAAACTCAAAGAAGACCGCATTCACAGGCACTTTTTGGAAAAACTACTTACTGAAATTTCACTAACCAAGACAGTCAAAATACACAGTTTGGAAATGAAGATACCATTTACAAGGACTGGTGGTATATATTGAAATCCTGTAACTATAAAACCAAGAATTTGAAACAAGGACAATTGTGCATACAGACCAGAAAATATACGTGCTATAAAGTCTAATTAAACATATTCTAAAAACACAAAAGTTGTAGGAAGGGAGAGATTGAAGTGAAAGTTATAGTACTAATAATTTCATCTTTCATAGCAGGGAGTTAGTAATAATAATAAATTATAAAACCATGGGATAGAACTATTATAAAATACAAATATACTTTAACTCTTATAAAATAGAAATAGCATTTTAAAAGGAAAAAGGAATGACTTCAACATCTCTCATAACCATTAAAGCAAAACTGTAAATGTCTGTGCTCACTATCTGTGTTTCTCTCCTAAACCTGATACAATCAGTCCTTCATCCTACTCTCCACAGAAACTGCTTTTGTGAGTTCCATGTTGCCATACCCAGTGGTCATTTCTCAGCCTGCATCTTATTTTCTTTATCTTCAGCATTTGACACTCAGATTACCCTTCTCCTGTGAGACTTACTTTCCTCTTAGAGGACATCAATGTCTTCCCATTTTTCTTTGGTTTTATGGCCTGCAACTTTTTAACACTTCCATTAATCTTTCTCGTACTAGCAGCTATAAAAGTTGTAGTGCTCCTAGATTTAGTACTTGAATTTCTTTGTCTATATGACTTCTTAAGGGATCACATACGATTTTGTCAATACATGAAATGAATTGACAGCATCTATATACTGTCAGTTTTTAAAAGTATATCCAGCCTACACCTTATCCTGAATTCTAGACTCAAATATTCAGCCACTTCCTTGACATCTAAATTTGAATATCTGATAGCTATCTCAAATTTAATGTGTCAGAAGTGAAACTCCCCCCTGCCATTTCTCATCCTACTGCTCATCCAGTCTTCTCCATGTTAATAAGTGGCAACAATATCCTTCCCGTTGACTTTTCTCTTTCATATCCTATCCACAATTACTCATCAAATGCTGTTCACTCTACCTTCAAAATATATCCATCTCCACTCTAGCTTGTACAACTCACTATTAAATGTTGATGTATCATTCCAATAGACTCCTTTCAAGCTTCCTGCTTTTATCTTTTAATCTCTTAGCAGAATGTCTAGAATGAACATGCTAAAAATTAAATCAGATCATTTACTTTTGTACTCAAAATCTAATGTATTCTTGCCTCATAGTAAAATAATATTAATAAATAATAATAATAATAATTGGTGTTTATTGGTTTTTACCAATGAGAGTGGGACCTCCATTACATCTTTGCATTGTAAGAAATAACCTTTGTTCATCTGCAATGAAGAGATTATCGAAGGCAAGTCTTTGACAGACCAAAAAGTCAGTATCAAAGAAATACATAGTAATGAGTAATTCAAGAAAGAGTTGGTAGGCTGATGGTCTCTAACCACACTGAAATTTTTTAAAGAAAGTGAATTGTAAACTTAAAATACAAAATTCTCATCTCAAAATCTAACCAAGAGATAAGGATTTTCTCCAATTTTATAAAAGAATTGGTGGTAGCCATAACATTTAATCTACAGTTTACCAAACTACAACATTAGCTGAATTCAGAGTCATGACCAGACTCATCTGTGAGAAGGGCCTGTGAATTCAAAGGGAGGTATTGCAGAGAAATCAGGGTCTCCCTTGGAAACAGGAAAAGCTTTTCTTCTATTTTATAAGGGTCTTGATAGCTTCCTGGAAGATGCTGTAATGATGTCTCTAAGGTACTTTATTGGCAAAGGGAAACAGGTTTTGTTTTGTTTTTTTTTCATCACTTACTAGGCTTCTACAGTAAGAGTCCAGTAGTCCCCAAAGGAATAATATAAGTTTAAGCTAAGAAAGTATGAACTGAAATCTCGAGATCTGCTAATTTATATTGAGAAAAACCTGTGAATGTGTGGGAAGGGCTTCTAAGATGATAGACCAGAGGGCTAAATTTATCAATTTGGATACACGTACCAGGGATTCTGAATTCAAAAAGGTGAGGGACATAATTTCTGGCTTTGTTATTTGGTTGATACATAGGCTTAATGGTAGGCATGAACTAAAAGTGAATTTTTAGGGTTTCTTGGTGTGCCACTTATACTTTCTAAGTATGCCCGAACTAATCCATTCTATCTCACGTGCTTTATTTATAACATGATTTTGACACTCCTCCATCAAAAGGTGTAAGTACATGGTCTCTCTCTTCGAAATCCAGGCAGACCTATGACTACATCAGAAGTAACAGCTTATATCTGATCATTATGGGATACTCACCCTTGAAGCCAAGCCACTTGACAATGAATATGCCAAGCAGCCACATGGAAAGGCCAGAGACAGTTGCCCAGCTCAGCTGAGGTCCTAGTTGATAACCATCATAAGCACCCAACAAGTGAGTAAGTGAGATGTCAGATTCCAAGTTGCCCCAGCCAACACTGAATATAGCAGAACCCTACACAAATTCCCATTCATGAGCAAAATAAATATTTCTGCTGTGTCAAGCCACTAAGTTTTGGACTGGTTTAATACTCACCAGTCAATAACCAGAATACTTGGTGTAATGTGATTTTTTTGGCCTATTGGTGCTCACATCTCTTCTTCACCTTTCCCCTGCTCTGCTCTGTATTACAGCAAGTATGAGACCTATGAGTTGTATTTCCAAACTCCTGCAAGTTGGCTCACTGCTTGTTTAGTTCAGTAAACAAGAAGAACTGGAAGCAGTTTAGAAAGTAGGAGGAAGGGAAAATCCAGGATATTTAACTTGCACATTCTCTCTGAGTCACATGAAATACCTTGCAGTGAGTATTATCTTGTGCATGGCTCCAGTTTTCACCAGATAGGTCTGCTGTGTTTTGAACTCCTTCTGGTTGACTTTATGCTTCTTGGAATTTAGTAAAACAGCCTCCTTCCTTTGTCAGTCCAAGCTGGTGGCTTACAGCAATTCTAAGAAACGGGTACTTCCTCATCACTTATTATATGGATCTCCAGATATTCCTGCACCTGTTTGACAAATCCTCTGTGTTAAATTCCCTCTCTTTTAAATACTGTAAGTAGTCTATTCAGACGCTGCCTGATACAAATATAGAGAATACAAATAAATGGAGAATCCCGAAAAAATATAATAGAGAATTCAGAGGAATCCAAACAAATAGAGAACTAGGACATTTGGAGTTGACCCTTCATGCATGAACTTTTTATCCATCCTTTAACCATGGTAGAGGTGGGAGTAGTCATTAATAACCAGAATTTTGGCAATATTGATGCTCATTCTTGGCTTAGTCAACCCTTAGTTTCATGATTTTTTATCCAGTTTTGAGCATGTGTTTAGATTTATTCACCAATCCCAAATATCTGGAACTGGGTTTTATGAGTAGGCAAGTGGAAGTCTTGGCTCTCCTACTACGGCAAAAAAAGTAAATCTAAAAGAACACTTAATCTCAGTGGGAAATTCTAAGGTCATGCTATCATATTCCCCTTTAACTTACTGTTGACCATACTGAAGAGAACTATTGGTGTAAATCTGACCTTTAAACTTGAGAAAATTACATAACCTGTGGATCCTGGTATGTATCCACTGATCTGGCAAATTCTTCATTTCTATCCCTATAAGGAGAGAAGAACACTAGAAACAGTTGACTTTTACCAGGGAGAATAGAGTCCTCACAATCTTGTCTCAGATTTGCATAAACTTCCCTGCTATTTATTATACATCAATCCAAAGAGATCTTAGTTATATATATATCGGTGTGTGTATGTGCATGTGTATAATAATCACTGAACATCAAATTATACACTTATATTGATGGCAAATGATGATATATTCTTATAAGTAAGACACAGTAGATACCCTAAATGTCTTGGAAAAGCCCATGCATGCCAGTTATAGGAAATAAACCCCAAGAAATTCTAGGTTTCTGCTATCTGAATGGATTTTCTAGGAGGTCCAGTGTTGTGGAGTATATCATCACAACCATTCCAAATCAAAAGACATATTTAAACTCACTGCACTCCCTCCTGCTAAAAAGGGGCACAGTGCTTAGTATGTTTGTTTAGCTGTTGGATAAAATATATCATATTTAGGTGCTTTTTTCACATCCTTTTAGTGAAGTCATGTTTTTAAGAGGAAAAACAGAAGTGTCTTTAGCTAGTCTGTGCTGCAATTCAACCCATGCTGTCTCTTGGCCCTTATTTCCAAAGATATCATGTTGTTTAATACTTCTGAAGTAGATCATGGTAATGTATGGAATCTAACGTAAACTCCATGATATAACACTGAGAAGGTCTTTAAAATTTTGGAACAAACTCTTGGCCTTTTCAGACAAATGATTATTCTCCATCTTATAGCTATTAACTTGCCATTAATTGTTTGCCTGACCAGAAGATATGAAAAGTGTATGCCAGCTGAGTTGCCCAGCATGAATTAAATACCCAAGAACATTCCTTTTTCAAGTAGAAGAGGTATTTATAGGCCTGGACTTTGACAAATACTGACATTCGGACCCCTGCCAACAAAAAAACCAGTTGCATTTGTATATAGTTACACATCCTGTATACCTATCCATGCTATATTGCGCACTGTCTTCAAATCACATGTATAGCCTCATGGATATTGCCCATTACAATATCCATGTTACCAAGGAGGGGAAAAAAGACGTCTTACTTGACAAATGGTTGCTGGCAATATGCTTAGATGACCTGGATTGGTAATACTGCAGTTATGCAGCCTTATTCAAGAGTAGGGAAGATGAAAATCCTACCAATGGTTATAAATTCAACTTGTTTATATCATCTACTTAGTCTAGAAAAAGGGAAGCATGAATTCCTGGGCAATAGCTAAGAGGTTGGCCAGATGTTCAGAAATTGAAAGGAATATGACTAAAGGCTTAGAGGCAAGGATATTATCTATGAATATGCCCTGGTTGTCTTACACACAGGCCCAGCTTAGCCTGTTGGAGATTGAGACACCGCATGGAGAAGAGTGATCTTTCCCAGTTGAGCCCATCCTAGACCAGCCCAAGTTCAACCAACCAGCTGCTGCCTGTAAATACATGTGTGAGCTCAGCCAAGGCCAAAAAAAACAAAAACAAAAACAAAAACAAAAACAAAAACAAAAAGCACCCATCAGAACCCAGCACAGTTTTCTCAGACTTGTAAATGAAATAAATTGTTTTAAACCATCTGTTTTCTATAAAATGATCTCTCTACATGTCTACCTTTGTCTTTTTATATTTTATATTTTATTTTATATTTTATATTTTTTGTCTTGAAATATTTGGTAGAATTCACCAGTGAAGCCATCTGGGCCTGGGCTTTTCTTTGAGGGAGAAGTTATTCTGTGTATGTGTGTATGCACCTCCCCCCGACCCTCCACTATATTTCCAGCAGTTAAAACAGAATTTTGTAGTCAAAATATTCTTGGATCAGTCCCAGCATGAAAAGAACGGCCTACTCTATTTAGGAAAATATAATTCAAGGAATGTTTAATGAAGGGCACATAGGTGTGATGAGGAAGGGGGGGATCATAAGAAATATCTTAATTCGTAGGTCTAGCAGCACTAAGGCTCTTATCACACTGATACCCAAAGTATCAAACAGAATAGAGTTATTACTAGAACCTAGAAGTGAGGAGCTGTGTCTTCCTTACAAGAGTCATACTCATCCCAAGGAAGCCAAACAGAAAGGGAGCCTCAGCTTTCCTTTCCTTCCTTCTCTGCCTTTTTTGTCATATCTTTGAAGCTTAACCCAATCTGAGGCTGGAGAGTAAGGAAGCCAATTCATATGGTTAAATATATGATCCTCCTAGAGCAGAGAACAGGGCACGAGATGGTATATATTATATCTGGAAAAGCAAAAACAAAAAAAACAAAAAAAAACAAAAAACAAGCTTTAACTGCTATAGTACTGAAGAATATATAGTTGAATGAATTAGTGAATGCATGGATGTTACTGTATAGATTGTTGCAGTTACTCTGAGGGCAATTTGGAAGCATTCATTGGTATTTGAAATATTTGATACCATATCTCAGAATTTAAATTAAAGAAATACTAGTACAAATGAAACAGGAGTTAAGTTTGAGAAAGGTAACTTGAAGATAAAATTTTGGTCACCATCTGAGATTAGTGTAAGCTTTGTGGATAATCTTTTATCTATAATTTAAAAAATTAAAAGGATATTTTGTATGTGTACAGTATAGATAATTACATGATAATTTATGTTTTAGAAAAACAAATACAGTAGTTATACTAGAGCCAAGATAAAATAATTCCTCTTAGGTTCCTGGCAGCCAAGGTAAAATGAACAATACAAAAGATTATATAATATTAATCATCAAAAGCAAACAGACTAGTTGAGATAAATGTTTTATTTCTGCTAAGCTCCTTCCAATATCAAACATTATGTTTCTATAATTTTTTTAATATAAACTATCATATAAATGGCAGACATAACATTCAAGGTACTATCTTATTGGGAGTTTAAAACAAATTGCAAAAGCATTCCTTTTCATGACCATTTTCTTACACTAAGTAGTTAAAAATGACAGACATTGCTATTTGAAGACCCAGTGAAGCAATTAATGCAATCTTAAATACATTATGTTCAAGTAGTGCAATGTGAGCAAAGGATAAAGATGCCCTATTTTAATTTTACACAATATGATTCACTATTTACATGTAAGTGGTTTTATAATGATGATTACATAAACTTCACCTTTTTAATTAAATATTCTCACCAAAAACAATGATAGTTCAACAGTAAACTGATACCAAATTATAGTAGATGATCTGCTGTTTTCCAGTTATTCATCTTTCATGTACGAGTAGAAAAAGCAATTAATAAAATAACATATGGGCCACAAAAACATGGTTTATAACAAAAATGAAATTATATGATTTTTCTATGTATGCAACTCTTCTCACCTTGATAACTTTACATTTAAGTGCTCCTTATTAGAATGCATTTCTAATATTTCAAGAAGATATAATATTTTATACACATTATAGATATATTGGGACCTCAGCATGGCCAAACTAGTTTGGGCATAATAACAAGGGCAGTTGTATTTTATGGCTTTCAAGAGTTTTATTACCGAAAGCACCAGATGAAAGAGTTGTAGTTATAGTATTACTGAAGCATGAATTTTTGTAAAGGGTTGTATTTTACCTGCTTACAGATACTGAAATAATTAAGTGTGAAAAACAGACAGAAATATATAAAAAATGAGGATCTCCTTTTCAAATAAAAGTATTAATTATGAATATATAAGCCATAATTCTGGAATTTCCTGCCAAAAATATAATTTTTTAGAGTTAATAGTTGTTTCATTATATATTTTGGTAAATAGAACATCCTAGTGATAGTTTATTTCCCATGTATATAAATATTTGCAAAATATTTTGCAAAAAAGATCAGAGTTTAATAAAAGGCATTAAATATTTTAAAAATTATCATGTATTATAGCCCATCCTCACCCTAAGAAAGGACTTTAGTAATTGCAAAAGTTAGATTCATGCTCTTGCCTCTCTATCCCCCACTTTATGTTGTCCCAGATGACAATGAATATGTGTATCTTACCAGACTTTTGAAAAACAGAACTTAGGGAATAAAGTCAGGTTTACAGGAATTTTTAAAAAGTAAAGAGAATATCGAAGAAAAGTTTTCTACTAAGTCAAACTATTTTAAAAGTTGCACAGAGAAATAAAAGTATAAATCAGTTAGATAACTCAGCTATTTTTAACGGTTAAACTGGTGAAAGGGGGCACTGGGCAAAGAATCCTCATCAATGTGGTAGGATGGGGCTGACTCGATTGACAGGGGCATTCGGGGTAAGATGTGCTCATAAAAAAAAAAAAATCAAAGAAAGAAAGTGGATAGGGTAATAACTGGCCAAGTTAGAGCAATGTAAGGTTTAGTCCAGTAAGATATTACTGCAAGGAGACATACAAGCAATGGTGAGTCGTCCATCAACAAATTACTTGAAGTTTCTCTAAAAATTCATTTCTATATTACATCATGTCTTCATTCCAGACAAATAAAAAATGAATATTAACTGCATTATTGATGCTTGATATGTCTCTGGAGGATGAGGTCAAAGTCTCAGCAATGGGGATTTTTAGCAGTCCTGACAACCTCAAGTCTTAGGCCAGTACTTAGGAGAACAAGCCTTTTTCTGCATAGCAATTATTCTCTCACTCTAAAGGCAAGGGATTTCCTTAGATATGATTCCCCCCTCCCCGTAAAAAAATTCACATTTTCTTAATGTATAGACTCAGTGCAATTAACTTTTGCATTACCTTCCCCAACTTGACACAAGAATCACTTCTTTATCTCTGAATAGATTTGTTATATTCTCTCTTCCTTTGGAAATACAGATATGAGGGAGGAGATGGCATCTACTTGACATTGCTGGGCTTTAAATAAATCAGTTTATATGAAATCACCTGATATAGCTATTATCCACATTTTATAAAGAACAGTGGATCACTGACTGGCCCAAGGTCAAATGGAAAAGAACGGATTTGAACCCCAGTCTTTGATTTCAAAGCTTTCTCTTTTTCCTAATAAATGATAATTTCTACTAACATAAAGCATCTATTTAGTATTCTGAGCTACAAACAATGCACTGGATTCAGTAGTATCCCACAAAAATCCATGTTCACCCAGAACCTCAAAATGTGACCTTGTTTGGAAGTAGGCTTATTGCAGATATAATTAGTTAAGATGAGTTTATGCTGGATTAGAGTTGGCCCTAAATACAGTGACTGATGCCCTTATAAGAAGAGCATGTGAAGACACAGAGACATAGATATGCACATAGGGGAAGAAGACCATGTGGAAACAGGCAGAGATTAAAGTGATACAGCTATAAGCCAAGTCATGCTAAGGATTGTCAAGCAACCACTATAAGTTAGGAGAGGCAAGGAACCATTTTGCCCTACAAATCTCGGAGGAAACGTGGCCCTGCTGACACTGATTTCAGACTTCTAGCCTGCGGAACTTAAAAGAATAAATTTGTTATTCTAAGCCATCAAGTTTCTGGTATTTTGTAGGCAGCCCAAGGAAATTAATACAAAGGCCAGTTAACAAAGTAGTTATAATTTTTTTGTCGCAGTGCTACTAGAAATAAATATCCTTTAATAATTTAGAGGATACTTTAGAATCTTGTATTTCCTCAAAATTACAATTAAAATAATTACCAGTCACAAATTTTTTATTTTGTCTATTGCCTCATTTGACTACTTTTCCCCACCTGTATAGCTAAACCTAAGCATTCAATGCAGCGTATTCTCAGTGCTCATATATTTGTTGGAGAAATGATTTAACAAAGGGTTGGCAGAATTCATCATTGGAACTTAGAGTAGATGTGTAGAAAAGCTGACTAGTAGAAAGTCTTAATAAAATTTTGGCAAAACATTCGAAGCAAATATGGGACCTATGTCACTGCCTTTTTCTCGTACGTATACAAAAAAAAAAACATACAAATCTGATGAAATGGCTAAAGAACTAAACTCCATCATTTTTTATGCACAGCTACTGCCTCTTGAAAGAATACTTGCCAAAGTGGCAAAGTAAGAATGGGATATATGATTTGAGAAAATAACTCTGAGATTGCCCCCATCTCAGTAAAAAGAAGTTATTACCAGAAGAATCTGCACATAGATTAGGAGTCATGTCTCCAGTACCTCCAAAATCTCAATAACAAAGAATGGAAAACTAAAGCTATTGCAATACAACTTGATAAAGTTTCTGCATGTTAATACCTGAGCTTTAAACAATTACAAAAGCCAAATTCTTTGCAATCTTGATATTGCTGTTATTCAGGTATCTACCTGGAAAAATGTGAACTGATTTGGAACTGGCTTATTAAAAAATAAAGAAAAAGGAAGGATGCCTAGGTGGCTCAGTCGGTTAAGCATCTCACTCTTGATTTTGGCTTAGGTCAAGATCTTAGGGTTCTGGGATCAGGCCCTGTGTTGGGCTCCATGCTCAGTGCGGTCTCCTTGATATGCTCTCCCTTTCCCTCTCTCTCTGCCTTTCCCCCTCTCTCTGCCTTTCCCCTTGCTCTCACTCTCTCTCTAAAAAAAATCAATCTGGAAGGAAGGAAGGAAGGAAGGAAGGAAGGAAGGAAGGAAAGAAGGAAGGAAGGAAGGGAGGAAGGAAGGAGAAAAAGAGAGAAAGAGAAAGAAAGAAAAGGAAGGAAGGAAGGAAGGAAGGAAGGAAGGAAGGAAGGAAGGAAGGAAGGAAGAAAGAAAGAAAGAAAGAAAGAAAGAAAGAAAGAAAGAAAGAAAGAAAGAAAGAAAGAAAGAAAGAAAGAAAGAAAGAAAGAAAGAAAGAAAAAGAGGGAGAAAGAAAGAAAGAGAGAAAGGGAGAAATGGAGAAAGAAAGAAAGAAAAAGGAGTTCAAGACAGGACCAAGATAGAAGAGATCACTAATGCCCTTAGTTTGGTAGTTAATTTTACAACTCCACCTTTAGACATATCTATATGCTATATATTTTTTTGTCTTTGATATTTATACTTAAATCATCTGTTTAAATAGTGTGTCTTTCATAACACATCTTTTCTGTAGTTGGCAAAACTGCTTTCTCACCAGACAAAAGGAAATAAAACTCACAACCTCAAAAACAGGGAGAAGAGATCAGCTAAATCTACTCCTTATGCTTTTTATTTCCTTGGTTTTGCTCTTCTATAAAAAAGAATAAAAACCTCTCTTCCATTCATATATTTAACATATGCAGTAGCTGTCAGCTCTGCATCCCACAATTTATCACTTTTAATCAAGCTCGAACAAAAGGACTGTGACATAATTGGATGTATGATCCAAGAACCTAAATTGTCTTTTGTTAAGCCCACTTGTTTCCATAGCTTCACTGAATTATAAAATCCCGAATTCTAGGAGTTGCTGAGCATGGTTGATAGCACATCTAGTAGGTATCTAGAGCATCCTTGATGTTAACACTGCAGGACAAGAGAGATCCATCCTTGTACACAGTACAGATCTCCACAGGGACCCTCGTTTTCTTTTGTTTTCTAACTTGCCATAAAACACATTTTTCCTATAAGTCAATGTTTAAAAAAAAAACAAGATTAAATCCTCTGCTGTTGAAAATTGATATAAACTACTTATAAGTTTTTAAACTTGATTAGATCCACTTAAGAGTCCCCATGTTTTTGACAATTTAAATAAGAATTAATAAGTGGGTAAAATTTTCATCTGTTTTTACATATCGTATTGTACAAGTACTTCCACGGTGGAGATAAAACATTGCATATAGACATTTCCGGTAAAATATATCCCTTGTGTAGAAAGCATATTAAACTAGCAACCAACAACTTAGCAGCAGTGTATATAAATAGAACCTTAAACCAGAAGACGACTCAGGTTGTACTCTTAGCACCACTTATGAAAATGTAATCTTGGGCAAGTTATTTATTTAAGCCTCAAAGAGGCTATCTGAAAACTGGATAAGAAGATATAACCTACCAAGCTTTATGGACTAATAACCGAGTTATTAAAATTGAATCAGATGGATAAGAAGGAAATGTGAAATAAATACATCCTTAAGATATATATATATATATATCATTAATGTTTTACTTTTAAAAAATTATTTGTTTTTTAAATAAGCACATACTTTCAAAAATTGACTTTTAAAATATGTGTCAAAAATTGACTGTTAAAAGACATGTCAGAAATGGTAATCTTCCGCACACTTCTGTGTCCTCTAATCTCACTTCCCATAGTCAACAACTTTCAAAACTCTTGAGTATTTCTTCAGCCATCAATGTCCATGTTTCTAAATAATATGCTAATATAATTATTTCTATATTTATAAATTTCACAGAATATTGATTGATATCCTGTTATGAGTTATTTAGCTCTTTTGAATCTCCTGTTCCACCTTGAATCCCAAACCCCCTACCCTACCTATTGTATCAATACTGAAATTGTTGGATGTTTGTATTACTATTAACAATGTAATGTACTAGGGTTGTTTCCATTCTTGTAAAACTTTTTTCTCTGGATTTATTAATTACTTATTTTGGTTATCTATAGCCAATTTTTAATATGCTCTAACAGATCTGTCAAAGCGCAACAGTTGTTCTAAATGCCCAGGCACGTCAGGTTCCTTTCTTCCCCTGGGATACCACCCTCCCATAACTATCTTCCTACCCTGATTTGACTGTGCAGCCTTTGATACTGCAGATGCCTTCCGTGATTCACCTTTGGGAATCTCTTGTTTCATGGATGTCATCTTTTTTTCTTTATGTTTCCTCCTTAGCATCTTCTCCAATCTTTCTAAAAAGAGGAATTACAAAAGAATTAACTGTTTTTTCTGATTCCTTGCATGAAATATGTTACACTGCATCCTCTCATTTGAATGAATTTGGCCAGCTATAGATCTCTCTCTCCCTCACTCAAGTCTCCTTCCTCAGAGGTCATAGGGAACAGTGGGCTGTTGAGAGCTATAGTCTCGAATCAACTGACAAGGACACCCAGAAGGCAAGAAATCCAGTGCCTTCCCACAGAAATCCTCCCCTTGAAGGACTACAGACAGGGAGCACCAGACAAAGCAATGTAGATAAGCTCATCAGTCTCCATGCCAATGAGAGAAACAAGATGTTTATAGTATCCAGAAGTTCCCAAATGTACAGGCTGGAATTTACCTATACAAATAATTATTTTTAATCCAGCTTTAGACCTCATCTAACTTCCCATCCAATATCTCACTCTGGGTAGGGTCACAGATCTGCTTACTTCTCCCCCAAATCATCTTGCTTATGTATAATGTCATCATAATATACTGAGCGAACTGAGGTTTAGGCTATATTTTCCATGCCTCAACAGTCATTTTTATTTTTTTTTTACTATGTATCTCTTTTAAATCTTTGTGGAGAAACAGAACATTCTTTTTCTTAATACCTTATAGACAACAGTTGGTATTAAACAGAATCCATCTGTTTTTTTTTTTTTTTTCCTACTCTCTGTACTTTGGGTTCCATTTTTAAATTCAAGCCATTTTTTTTCCTTCATATTGGTAGCATACTTCTAAAATACTATGTTAAGTTGAATTTTTTTTTAGTATGTCTTATTGTCAATTTTGTCCCTCTTCAATTTATTCTCCAAGGTTGAAAGTTAAAAACCGTCACTTGGCTGTCTTCTAGGACCCACTATTTCTCTTCCATTCTGATTCCCAGTTTGGATGTTTACTGGTTGCATCAGGGTAGACTTCCCTAAATAGTAGACAATTTAGTAAAGTTGATCTTGTACTGAGAGTGTCCTGAAACGTTAAGGTAAAAGAATAAAATAAATCATCCAGAAGTAGAAATCTTTGCAAGAAGACAGGATTTCAATTATTTCCCCTAATTTAAACTAAAAAAGTTTAACTTTTTATAACTGTACTGGGAAATAAAATTTATAGACACAAATATGGAGATGCATATAAAAATGCACATGGATATGTCTATACACACACACACACACACACACACACACACACACATCTTTGGTAGCTAAAGGATTCTATGTTATACTCTAAGTTAAATAGAGATATGTGATTACTTAACATAAAACAGTTTATTGTTTATCTTTAAAACATAAAATCGCAATAATTCCAGCTAATTGCAACTAATATGGTACTGAGTTCTGCTTATTGGCCTGTTTTCCTGCCTCATGGTAATTGCCTCTGCCTATTGTTTATTTCTGTTTTTTATAAGCCCAACTCAAAGAGATCTAGGAGCCTAAGGCTATTTTAGACAATTGAGGAAAGTGGAAAATTGCCAAATGAAAACCAAACATAAATATATAATCAAGAAAAACTGCCAAATAATAAAAAGATGGAAGAAGTACATGTTTAAAATTTTATATATTGACCATCTGCACAATCCTAACTTATCAAACAACTGCCAGCTTTTAACCTCATTTTTCAACCTGTTTTCATTGAGTAATAGAGTAAGAGAAATTACCAAGTTCTTGTCCTTTCTGATCCATTGATTTGTTCTATGACCTTCTGTCTTGACACTGTTGGACCTCAATTTCACAATCTATAAAACCATTCCTGTTAGATTTACTATTGGACCAATTACTCTCATCTTGGGATACTTTAGCAAACAAACAAAAGGGAAGAGAGGACATATCTATCCCACCTCTTTGTAGTATGCAGTTCAAAATAATGCATTTCTGTATTACCTATGTTATTCTCTAATCTGAACTTTTTCACAGATATTTTTAATTATCTATATGTATTTTATATAAGTTTAAGATACTCTATTAATAGTGATTAAAAAAGAACCATCTCCAATCTAAATTTAAATAATTTAAAGTATAACTGGAAACTACAGAAAGTGTCATAGAATATATGATGGCAAAAATTATATTTGTACAATATTTTTTTAATCTTTTTTCTTCTTGGAAAAAAATGAAAGTTCTCTTCTAATGGCACTGAAGAAACAGGTGGTATCTAGAATTCCCACTACAAAAGACAACCCCTATGGACTCATATAGATCTGATGTGCTGTTCTTTTTGTAGATAAGAGCATTTTCAGTTCAATATAGTTTTTTCTCCTTTAGTGTAAGTTTATATAACTGAGTAGGTAGGATCGTTAAGAAGGCAAAAAAAGGAAGCATGGGGCACCCAGTATCAACAGTCATTCTACTCTAAGGATACCTTTAAGAAAGGCTTCCTGACTAACCACACAAATAGAATTAAGATAGACTGAATCTGGCTTTCCTTACCTCATGGCTAAGCATCCAGAATTCTTGCCCCCTTCCCTCTTAAGGTGACTGATAATACTGTACATTTCTTTTTAAAATATTTATGGGTCATTTATTAGAAATCAAGAAATGCCAGAAGGAGACTCAAAGTCAAAACATACTTTATTAATGTTAAATATCTTATGTGTAACTTAGCAAGAATAAACTGGATTTCATAAAAGAGATATTGGCTGTGATATTGTGTATTAATTCTATAGTTAAAATCAATGTATAATAGAATATATTTGTGACTGTATATTTGTGCTAATACAAATATAATTAGTACAACTGCAACCATTGAAAGGCAATTGAATAAATTGATATACAAGTAATACAATAATATATAATTAATATAGAGGAAGGAACTTGGGGAGCAAAATTTTCCATTGATGGGGAGATATTTCTGGGCTTAAAGAAGCAAAATTATTTTCCTAAAGTGTTCCTTTTGAAGCATCTAATTGTAATTTTGTAACTCTAAGCAATAAAATACATGTATAAAATCAGCTTTTACTTAAATATGACCCAAATTTGTTTGAATCTTAAACGTTCAGTTACAGTAATTCCAGATTCTATATAAGAGAGTTTTTTGGAGGGTTATCAAGAGAAGCAGGTCCATATTTCTCCAAAATGTGGATACTTTACAGATAGCATCATGTCATCGGCATATAGTGAGAGTTTTACTTCTTTTTTTTTATTTTTTTTTAAGTAATCTCTACACCTAACATGGGGCTTGAACCTATAATCCCAAGATCAAGAGTCACATACTCTACTGACTGAGCCAGACAGGCACCCTAGAATTTTACTCCTTCCTTACCAATTTGGGTGCCTTTTATTTCTTTATGTTGTCTAATTGCTGTAGCTAGGACTTCCAGTACTATGTTGAATAAAAGTGGTGAGAGTGGACATTCTTGTCTTGTCCCCGACTTTAGGGAAAAAGTTCTCAACTTTTCACCATTGAGTAGGATTTTGGCTGTGGGGTTTTTCATAGAAGTCTTTATTATATTGAGATGTGTTCCCTCTAGACCTACTTTGCAGAGAGTTTTATACAGCTCAATACCCCCAAAAAAGCAAATAATGCAATTAAAAAATGGGCAGAAGATATGAACAGACATTTCTCCAAAGAAGATATCCAGATAGCCAACAGACACATGAAAAGATGCTCAACATCACTCATCATCAGGAAAATGCAAATCAAATCTACAATGAGGTATCACATTTGTCAGAATGGCTAAAATCAAAAACACAAGAAACAACAGGTGTTGGCAAGGATGTGGAGTAAAAGGAATCCTTTTGAGCTGTTGGTGGGAATGCAAATTGGTGCAGCCACTGAGGAAAAGAGTATGGAGTTTTCTGAAAAGTTAAAAATAGAACTATCCATGATCCAGGAATCACGCTACTTGGTATTTACTAAAAAAATTACAAAAAACACTAATTCAAAGGGATATACGCACACCTATGTTTATTATAGCATTATTTACAATAGCCAAACTATGGAAGCAGGCCAATTGTCCATCAATTGATGAATGGATAAAGATTTGGTGTATATATACCACACACACAATGGAATATTATTCAGCCATAAAAAGAATGAAATCTCACCATTTGCAACAACATGGACAGAGCTAGATGTATAATGCTGAGCAAAATAAGTCAGAAAAAGACAAATACCCTATGATCTCATTTACGTGTGGAATTTAAGAAACAAACAAAAACGAACAACAAAAAGGCAAACCAAGAAACAGACTCTTAACTATAAAAGAACTGATGGTTACCAGAGGAGAAGTGGGTGGGGTGATGGGAGAAATAAGGGTTGGGAATTAAAGAGTGCACTTATCATGATAAAAATAAATAAAAATAAAATAAACTGAAAAAACATAAAAAAATAAAATGTAGGCACTTCCGGTTGTTTCATATTTGTTCAACATGCTGTACTTTATTTTCTCCTCAAGGATATTCTGAAAATCTCATGTCCTCAATGCTGCTTACATGGTTTTATGATCTTAGCTGTTAACAGCCTCAGGAAAGAGCCTAACCATCCATCACCTCTATGTTGTGCTTTCATCCTGTCCCTTTGTATAGCCTACCACGTTTTGGACACTTCTGATGAAGGATACAGCACAGTGACTTTCTTTTCTAGGGACCTTTCTATAAACAATTTGGTTTGCTATTTAGGCCCTGGTATCTTTGCACTGTGTATCTTAATGAGTACAAGAGAGAAGAAATTGTCCAGGATATGTGTGTACTACTATTGTATAACATTAGGGCAACAGAAGGCTGAGCAGATTCCTGTTTTATATGATGTCTGGCTAGCAATCAATATTTTTTTGAGTTAACACGATTCTACATTAGCTCCAGATTGCAATTCTCATGTCAATTGCATGAGATGACAATTTTGTTGAAAATTTGGCAGTAGTTTGGAATTTAATCTTTAATTCTGAGTGCTTTGACTTTTCGCTAAATCTTCATAGATAATTTAGAGATAATAATTTACTGACTGCTGCTGATACCAAGATTCAAATTCTATATCAACATAAAACTGGGTGATGATTTTTAGTTTGGATTAATATTAGACTAGAGAGTTCTATACTGGCTAGAGTAAAAGGCAGCCATCCCTTTCAAATTTACATACACAAATTCATTCATACACATCTACACACAGTGGGCTATTTTATATGCACTATATCTGAAATCTGCATTGTAAGTAAATGCAGAAATTTTACTCGAATTGGCAGATGCTTTAATCAATATGATGGAAAACAAATTTGTAGATTTCTCCGGTATGAAGAGGAAAATGAAAAAGAAGGTAAAATGCAAGGGTGCGAGAGGATAGATATGACAAAAAAAATTCTAAGTAAATTAGAGGTATTTCTCAGGAGGAATCATCATAAATCTCTGGAACTATGCAACCTATCAGGACTAAATCATAAAGAAATAGAAAATATGAAAAGACCAATTATGACTAAGGAAATTGAATCAGTAATCAAACAACTCCCAACAAAGAAAAATCCAGGACCAGATGGTTTCATTAGTGAATTCTATCAAATATTTAAAGAAAAATCAATGTTATTCTTTTTTGAACTCTTCTAAAAATTTTAGGAATGGGGAACACATCCCTCACTTTACTAGGCCAGCATTCTCCTTATACCAAAACCAGACAAGGACACTACATGAAAAGAAAATTACAGGTACTATCCTTGATGAACTTAGATGTAAAAATCCTGAACAAAATATTAGCAAGCTGAATTTAACAGCACATCAAAAGAATTGTACACCAGGATTAAGTGAGATTTATTCCTGGAATGCAAAGATGGTTCAACATTTATAAATGAATAAATGTTACACACCATATTAACAAAATGAAGGATAAAGAGTATATGATCATTCTCAATAAATGCAGAAATAGCATTTGACAAATACAACATCTTTTTTATGGTAAAGCTCTCAACATATTAGATATAAATGGAATGCGTCTCAGTATAATAAAGGCCATATATGACAAGACCACAGCTCTTATTTTCAGTAGTGAGAAGCTGAAAGCTTTTCCTCTAAGATCAGGAACAAGAGAAGGATGCCACTTTCACCAATTCTGTTCAGCACAGTGCTAGAAGTCCTAGCCAGAGCAATTAGGAAGAAAAAGAAATAAAAGATATCAAATTGGGAAGGAAGAAGTAAAATTGTCGCTGTTTGCAGATATTTTATATATAGAAAACCATAAAGACTCCACAAAAACGAACAAAAAACTGTTAGAACTAACAAATGAATTCAATGAAGTTGCAGGGTAAAAAATCAATACACAAAAATCTGTTGCAATTCTTTTTGAATTTGCCTATTTTGAGGCAAAATATCAAATACCAATCAATTCATGATAGTAAATGCAGAAAAGAGGGGCAAACATATCCTATAGTATTTACATAACATGACCGCATTCAAATTACTAATCCAATCTCCTTTTTATCTTTTCTTTCGTGTATATGTACATGACTCTAAGAAGATGTTACCTTAGGGGGAGGTTGACTAATGCTTTTTCCCTTTCCAAACTTGAGTCAAGTAAAGGGACTGCCTTCAAGGAAAATAGAGGGAATGCAGGAGAACCACTCATAGGAATTGATGGACAAGGGATGAGGCATGCATGAAAGGGAGAGTGGCATCTTAGTTGATAGCTGGGCATTTTTTTTTTTTTTTTTTTGAGAGAGAGAGAGAGAGAGTGTGGTGGGCAGGGGCAGAGGGAGAGAGAGAATCTTAAGCAGGCTCCATGCTCAGTGTGAAGCCTGACATGGTGCTTGATCTCATGACCCTGAGATCAGACCTGAGCTGAAATCAAGAGTCAGTAACTTAACTGACTGAGCAACCCAGGCGCCCCTGGACATCTTTTTATATGGTAAATTGTGCTTTGCCTCCTGTGGTCGTTTGAGCAAAGGCTGAAGAGACGTGGAGAAAAGTTGCAGATCAGAGAGGCATCCACAGAATAGGCTGCAGTCCCTCCACTGGTAAGACAAGTACATATGAGTTTCTCATGGGTCAATTGTAGTTGGGGGTGGGTGTGGAATGCAGGGTGAAGAAGTCTGACTACCAACAATGTTCAAGGACAGTGAACTGTGTGCAGTTGGAGGTTTCCTGAGGTCCTCCCATAACAATCATACTGCAGCTCAGTATTTGGAAACCTGCCCCCACACAGTGCATTGTCTGTCATTGTTAGTGTAAAGTCCTTTACCATTCCCCTTCTTCACCCCAGCCTGCTAGGGCAGTAGACTACAAGGAGAGGAAAGGAGAAAAACCATTTAACTATTTCAGAAGGAGGACTTCTTTGCATTCTGGGTCATGTGAGCACAAATCTAAACTAGTGTGGATTCAAAAGGAGGAGGTCTGCGTATAATACGCAAACAATGAATCATGGAACACTACATCAAAAACTAATGATGTAAGGTATGGTGATTACCATAACATAATAAAAAAAAAAAAGAAAGAAAGGAGGAAAGAAAGGAGGAGGTCACAAAGCTTTAAACTGGGTATGAGCCTAGACTAGACAGAAATTTATGAAAAAGAGATTAAAATCTATAGATTTTCCAAAGGTATTATTTAGGAACAACAGAAAGGAAAAAAAAAAAAACGGTTAGGGGGATTCACAGCATGGTAAAAGGCAATGACTGGAGAAATGAAAGCCATTTCTGTTCTGTAATCCACTGATTCCAGATAGTTTAATAATTGGTTAAAGTAATTGTTTGACAAGAAAATTAATAATGGAAAAATAGCCTAGCGTTTTCATTTGTACAAAAACTCCAGATAATAATTTTGACTGCAGTCTTGGAAAAGACTATATGCTAAATAATTTCATTCAGATAGGCCAATTATTTAATAACCTAGGAATGGGCATGGAACTCTTTATAGCTAACATTTCGTGACAGGCCCTAAGTTGGTAGGCTTAATAATTTCTGTTTCAATTAAAGTGCCTAATGTCTAATACCTAACTTTAAAATTTTAAATACTAAATTATCTCTTCAATCTATGACATGGAAATTGAGGGTTTCAGCCAATTATTTGAATAAATATAAAGATACATTTTAGGATAGTTTTGGCCTTATCTACGGCCCCCTCGAAACATTCCTTCAGGTTGAGAGGTGATGACAATTCTCGGAAGCAAATGCAGGCTCACTATTTAATGACTTCATTTACCATGCTTCTGTGAAGGCACAGGGATCATCTATCAATCTGTAACCAGAACATGCACCTACGCAGATCCTAATGATTCATGATAGCACAGTAATATGAGGCAAAAGTGCTAGAGCCAGACTACCTGAGACCACATCTCAGCTTTGCCCCTTCATGTTTATATAAGTGTGCAAATTACATAACTCTGTGCCTCAATATCCTCATTTTTACAAAAGGCGCTAATAAACGGTTTCATTCCATAGGATTATTGTAAAACAGAAAATCACAATAATGCACAAAGTCAGTCAGATTATTAGTATTAACCAAGACACCAGTTTTGAATGAGCTATAAGCAGCTTTTGCCAAAAACAGACTAAAATAATCATTATTTGAGAAAGGTAAAAAGGATAAGTGCATAATATCCTATCTTCCCCTAAGTTTTATTCTTGCTTTTATCTTCATACCTGAACCATATTATTTTAACACCCTGACATTTTTCTAGATTATATTTCAACACTCATACAGCTTAGTAGAAGAAATGGTTAATAAAGAAGATTGCAGGGACACCTGGGTGGCTCAGTCGGCTAAGCGTCTGCCTTCAGCTCAGGTCATGATCCCAGGGTCCTGGGATCGAGTCCCACGTAGGGCTCCCTGTCAGCGGCGAGCCTGCTTCTCCCTCTGCCTGCTGATCCCCCTGCTTGTGCTCCCTATTTCTCTCTCTCTCTGACAAATAAATAAATAAAATCTTAAAAAAAAGAAGATTGCATAGGCATGCCCTGATATGATAATATACATGATACTTCTATAATTGAATAGCAGAACAATTTTTTTCTCTTCCTTTAACATGCAATAGGATTATATCCTTTTTTTCAGTGACATGGGAAACAAGATATATTAATCAATTGAAACGATATTAGACTAGAATTTTTATATGATCTTTCCCCTTCAAATATTTTGCATTTTATTATTGCAATTATAGAAGTTCAAGTTATCTCAAATCCTATTATTGAAGAAGAAAGAATTTACATTATAAGATTAATTTAGAGGACTATGTGTAAACTACTAGTGAGGTAGACGTTCCCGTCCCACAGAACTAACATTTCTCTGTTGAGTGAAATGCAGTCAGTCAGTTACCAGTAATCTATATAAAGAGTAGGGATTAATATCTAATACAGTTTGCTGTGATAAAAGAGTCCAGCTAAATCCTCTATTTCTGGCAGCCTAGAGAGAGACAGAAAAGAAAACAGAAGAAAGACAGATTGAGGGAATAGAAGAGAGGGAGGAGGAGGAAAGAGGGGGAAAGGAGAAAGAGAGGGAGTCTAACGTTAGGTGCAAACAGCATAGACCGCAGCTTCCACAATCAGTCATGGGCTAGAGGTTAGTGGGAGTAAGAGATCTTTGTGTCGCACAGCTAACCTCAAGAATGTAGAACCCTTACGATTATTTTTAATTAGGAAAATAGCATACAGTTTTCCATGAATTTGTTTATAATCAATGACTGTTTTCCACAAGAAATCCTCACATATATTATTTTTACTTTGTTTAATATATAAAATGTAAACCCTGTGTGCTACACAACCCCTGACCCCATTTCACTTTCCCCTGCATTAGCAATGAGAAAGAAGAGTCACAGGACACAAATTATATTCAGTTTACTTCAATTCAAAGTCCACAAACAAGGTAGGATAGCATTCAGCCGCACAGCAATCGCATCAGGATTTCTTACATCTCAGCTGCAGATTCTAGGCTCCCTGCCTCAGAAGGAACATTCCATTGCAAGACATGAAATTGAAGCATGTATGGACCAGTTCGGTCTGGGAATGGAGCCCCTCTCATTCCTCAAATAATATACTTTTGCAAATAACCTTCTTGGAAAATATGCCAATTGAATTCAGTTGAAACCCACCAATCAGAGATTTAGCAATGAGCACTTCTGATATCTGAGTACAAGCTGCTTGATACAGCATGGACCAATCAACATTCCACATTTATCTTAACTCAGGACTCTTCAGAAGGCAGAGTTGCAAGAAGGCAAACCCAGAATCATACTATTGGATCTCCCTGGAGTTCAGACCAAATGAATAAACATTGAAAACCAAATTTCTTTAAGTCTTTAAGCATTACCTACAGATTTTACAGATTACCCCATTGATTGTATTGATTAAATTTACAGTGAATACATTTTAAGATTTATCTATTTATTTTATTTTATTTTTTTGAGAGAGAGAGTGCGTGCATGAGCGGGGGGGTGGAGGCAGAGGAAGAAGGAGAAGGAGAGAGAGAAGTCTCCAGCAGACTCCCTGCTGAGGCGGAGCCTCACATAGGGCTCGATCTCACAACCCTGAGATCATGACCTGAGCCAAAATCAAGAGTCAACTGAGCCACCCAGGCTCCTGATACAATTTTTTTTATTATAGGTAACTTTGAACATCCTAAACAGCAGATAAAACATCTTGTAAAAACAATGAATATTAAAGACTTAAAATACTGTATCACTTAACATATAACCATCATGGGAAGTATATGTCTTCATCATATCTAATATTTTTTATAACCTTGCTTGTAGCTTTAATTGTTTGAGATCCCTTATTCTAGTAATATAAATTTGACTCTTTATAAGAAGTTTGCACTATTTTTACTAGAAGTGAAGGTAAAAGAATACCAAATCAAGCTAGCCAAGGATTTGAGTCATCCATCTACTGATTCTTATCAAAATAGAGGATTAAGATTATTTTCCTTTGGAGATTCAAACTTAAAATACTCACCATCAGGCTGAGATTCCTTTTTTTTTTCTGAGATTCCTTTTTAACAGTTAAACTTACTAATATATAGGCTGTAGGTACCCATATCTCAAACATGGAGAGCACAGTCTGAAAACTAGTTAAGTTCTCAATAAATAAACACATATTTGTTAAATGTATTAATTTGTTAATTAGTACTTTTTGTTTAATCATTTATATCAGTTTTACTCTCAGAGCCTAGTTTGAGTTTCATAATATATATCATCCATTTGAAATTTTGTTTTACCAGTATGACAAAATCAGTTGCCTTAATATCATGATATCTTGACCTGTCCTGTCAGCACTATTAAAAATGTGTGCATTCCAGGGTGCCTGGGTGGCTCAGTCAGTTAAGCCTCTGACTCATGGTTTCTGCTCAGGTGTGATCACAGGGTGGTGGGAGATTCCTTCTCCCTCTGCCCCTCCCCCTTCTCTAAAATAAAAGAATAAAACAAAAATTTTTTTAAATGTATGCCTGCCTCATTAGCATTTTATAATTAATAGCATCATTTAGAAAATCCATCTCCTAGGAGATGAGGACTTGTGTGTTCACTAGCAGTTCTCCTTTTTTGATACATTTGGCCAAGAAAACATATTGATCACAATATTTAAACTTTTTTTCCTCTTTGCTCATTGTTTGTGACAAGTGATGCTGATTAACTATTGGACCGCAGGATAATCTCTTATCTAACTGATATTGCCCTTCCTCATCATGTTTTTCCTTTTCCTGGAACAGCTGTGATTGCTTCTGAAATACCCGGCATTATTGCTAGTTCCCAATGCTTACTAGTTACTGCTTATATCCTACTTTTTTTTATACCTTACTTTTGTATCCCAATTACTTTTTTTTTATTATCTCTTTCTAATTTGAATATTTACTAGTTAGGGTAAGTAATGTTAGCTGTGTAATGAATAACCCTCAAATCTTGGAGAATTAACAATATAAAGGTTTATTGTTCACTCATGTCACAGTACAGCATGCTTCCCAAGAGTGGGGAGCAAAGGTTCTCATGTGTGGAGAAGTTCGGAGCACCAATATAACTAAAGCTTGGCCATCTTTCATACATGGCTTAAAATTCACATTGATTCAGTAGAAAGGGCAAAAGAGATTGTGGAGGAGCTTCTAACTGCTCATATTTCATTGGTATCAACCAATCATATGACCCCCATCTGTAATCAAAAGGACTAGATAACAGTTTAACTGCATTCAGAAAAAGGGGAAAAGTTTAATGAGCATCTGGCCAACATTTGACATAATTTTCACATAAGCACATGGATTTTACAGACTCAGCTTTCTCCACAGAATTATTTTTTATCATTATCAGTATATGTTGATACAAAAATTGCCATGGCATTTCCAGTATAAGCTTTCACGCTGTTTCCTGAAAAGATGTTACGTTTGAGAAAATTCTTTTTTTCTAGGCAATGAAAAATATAAAAGATCCCTCTTAATCTTTTTCTTTACTCAAGACAGGGATTCAGCTATGCTCCTTTTAAATGGAGAACAGTAGTAAAACGCAACATAAAGGCACATGGGCCAAGATTGCTACAACTGCTGGGTCAGTTTTAGCACTGACATATGGAAGATGTATATATTTAAGGTTATGAAGTGAAATTTATGTTTTAATTCAGTGCATTTTGTTATAGTACTTTTTTAAAAATAGTAATGGGGCTTCATGACAACTAAGATTTTCTACAACTTTGACAATAGTTATTTTGAACTTCAGTTAAAGCCTTTCCAGACTCAGTTGGGACCCTAATCAAGGTATTTCCAGGTGAATGATGCTTGAGTCCAGTCATTTTTGAGATATGCCTTTTTTTACTTATGACTGTAATCAGAAAGCTGTCTGACTTCTGTAGCTAATAACCAACCGTGTCAAAATTTTCCTTATAAGATAAATGGTAAATTCTACTAAAGATATACTCTATTATCTTACAGGGAGAATTGAGCTTACCATGCTATCACAAGTTGGTATAAAATTCTAAAACTTATGTAAGTTTCAGGTTTCCTTTTTCCCTTCACACTTTGAACAGAAAAGCATCATCACTTATTTTTATTACTGAAGCCTGAAATTCTAAAAGTTATTTTGCGTGTATTTCATTTGCTGGGCCTTTTCTAGTCCCAAATTCATTCATATGCAGAATTACCATGATATTCTGAAGAAAACAGGATGTCATTCTCTAAATGAAACACTTGGAAGGAGGATTATTTCTATTTCAAGCCTCCAGTTTATTTTAATTTATTTGCTGATGGAGCCAAGATCTGCAAGAACAGTCCCACTTTCTCATACTGATTCTAAGTGCAAAAATCTCCATCATGACCTTTGTAATAACAGACACAATATATCTTTAAAATTAGAGTATTCTTGCCATATGTGCCAGGGCCCTAGTGACTTCAAATCTAAACAGACAACATTACTACAGAAAAGCTTCAGTCTTGAGAACAATGGCTTTCACGTAGCTGAATGAGAGTTACAACAACAACAACAACAACAACAAACATGCTAAGCTCAAAATATGTTGTCAGAGTACCAGAATCCAAAATAGAGTGAAAATGTATGCCTCAACTCAAGCATTGTTTTCTGTCATTCATCTCCGGTTTATAATCATTCTCAAGTGAATATTATTAAAAAGGCACATTAGTCTCTCCAGTCTCCATCTCCTGCAGGTACTCTTCTGTATCCCCATGAACAAGCCCCAGAGGAACCTTAGAGGGAGACTGAGTTTGCTATTCACATTTGGATTTCATGAGCTCCAGGGATGGGGTCATATCAGTGACTCAGCATCCTTCTTTCTGTTCATGCTTATTCTTCCCACTCTTCTACAACCACAGAAGAAGATAAATCACAAACTAGCATGTTTGGAGGAGGCTACGTGATGTCAAAATAATTGAATAATTGATTTTTGTTAGTATACAGATGTCACTGAGTAATATATCCTCAGAAGCCAATATAATTATTTAAAAGGCGAAGACACTGTTGAAATTGTGAGGCTTGGTCAATGGAACTGGGGAAACCCTCGAAGGAACTAGCAGTCTGGATGTTTTCCTCAGAAGATGGGGAAATCAGTGTCAGTTACAGCATCAATTAACAATGTATAGCATTATATAGTTTCCTAGGAGTGACATCTCATTCGGGTATTAGTTAAGTGGCATGGGTATTATCTATAGTTATCAGCTGAACAAATGAAGAAGATTTGCAGAATTTAAGTTATTTAGTTTGTCTTTAAGTTAATATGCTCCAGAATCAGCATTTTATAAAATTCTGATCCTTTGATTCAAAATCCTGTGTCTTCTTCATCTCGTTTTCTTTCTTTTTTCTTTTTAAACTACACTAGTGATTTTCAGATTGTATCTTACAGTGATAGGGGTCTCTGGAAATGAACTTTGGGGTTACTGTAAGGGGAAAGCGAAGAATCAAAGCAAGTGAGAATGTTAATGGTTTCTCCTCTTACTTCAGTCAAAACAACCCCATTTTGACTGATGTTGAAATTGGGGTTTGATGTTAAGATTACATTTGAAAAGTTTAAAAAACAGTTCCAACAACTAAACAGAAATAACAGGTTTTCAGTGCAAAACATTGTACTGTGGCTTGTTTTTTTTTCCAAATAGAGACAGCTAAAAGTGATTCCTAGGTTAAAAGTTCATCTATGACCATCCTAGAACTCAAGACCTTTGGATTATAAGATTGATGCACAGCTGGCTGCACCAAAGGGCAGCTCCAAATTTGCCTAGAAAACCAGAGGAATTATAAGGTTAGGATATTTTTAAGCTCACGAATTGATGTATATGTTTTCTCTGCTAACCTTGTTTAAAGATAAAGTTGTAAATTCATTGATTAGATTTAGCAAATTGTCCTATTCACCTACTGGGATTCTGCACAGTAGACTAGCTGCACTAGCTCTTCTTTGAGAAGGGCAGATGGATCCTTCAATGACAGAGCCCAGACTCTTGGCCACCGCTGGTTGACTTAAGGTTGACATCTAACCCAGGTTGGGTGAATTTCATTACTTTGCACATGTAAAAACCACATATAGCATGTTAAAGCTGGAAGCTGAGTCACATTAATAGTGTAGCCTCAACATACTGCAAAACCATCCCATCTCTGCCCATTCTGAAACCTTTATTTTTCGATGTTTCTTTTGATTCCTAGACATTCTCTCTTATTGCTCAAGTTAGCTCAAGCTTCTGTTTTTCCTCTTTTGCAACCAACAATATCTTACCTAAGAGAGCGGTAACTTAAAAATCTATTTGTGGAAGCAGCTGTGTTCTGTAATTCAGAGGGTTTTTTGTTTTTCTTCTTTTTATTCTTTGTTAGCGTGCTTAAGATAAATGCTTTATTACTACCATATTTTACAAAAGTCGTAAACTCATCAATAAGTACAATAATTTTCTTAATTTGTTTCTAGTGTATTTTTAAACAAATAGAAATGATCCAAATATAGATAAAATTATATTTCTGTAAAGCCTATCAAATAAATCAGTGACAGTGTTTTTCAGATATTAAATTCAATTTTTTTTTCTTAATTCCTACTGCTAATCCTAGAAATGCATTTCTGTATTTGAGGAAACTTGAGTTTTTGTATGGTTATTACTCTGCTAAAATATTTGAAAATAGACTACTTAATTTTACAGTATTATCTCAAATATCATTACTGCATATGGCATCTTATCTAAGTACATACTCTAAAATAGGACTCTTCTTAAATGATCACAATATGAAGTAAAATCCCTATTTTATATCTCTATTAGCAGAAACGTGGACTATACAAAATGAGTAATTGTATATAAAGGAAGATTTTACTGATGATGATTAAGCTTCTGAAATTTTATTGTGTTTCACAGTCTATTATTTTATTAACCTGGGGAGAAAAGGACACCTTGCACATCTTTTAGCACCCATCATTATTCAATTAAATAGACTATTTGAAAAATAAAATTCTCACGGTAAACCGCTGAATTGGGTCATTCTGAAAGTCTTCTAATCATTTTTATGGTTTGTTCTTAATAGTTGAACGGTATTGCCTTATGTTCCTGTGGTTCAGGTACCCATCAATTCAAAATTTATTACAATAACCTCTCAACTGTCCTCCATATCTCTGGCTCCTTTCTTTCTTGTCACACCAAGTCCAGTCTAACCTATACCCAATCCATAAATCAATCCTCATAAACACCATCTTCACTGGTCAGCAGCTTTTGAAAAACAAAAAGTACTTTAATTTCATTTTAAGAAAACAGTTTAATACTTTTGGGAGTCATTCAAAGGTCTCTAACTTGATACTAGTCGGTCCGATACAAATCACTTTTATAAAGCCATGCTTTTGTAATGCATTTTCCCTAATGCTCATAATGAACTTCTTAAGTACATTCAGTTATTCCAGTTTTACAGCTGAAGAAACTGAGGCCCGGAGAATTTAACTAATTTTCCACAGTTACGTAGCTAATAAATAGAGGCATCTGTTTTTGAGCCCTACTCTGTCTGGATTCCATAAAATACATCATAAAAAAATAGGTCCCAAGGTCAAATAAGTTTATGGAAATAATGTGGAAATATATATCTATCTTAGAAATTCAACGTTCCCAGTAGCATTTTAGGGAACTGAATAGTTGTATATTAACAATGCATTCCAATTCAATTAATCCAACATTCTCCAAACCTATTGGACCTCACTGTCTTTTTCACATTCCACTAATATGCTATCACTAGCAGACTATCGTAAAAGTATTTTTCATCTGCCCTATATGCATTCACTTGCCCCTTTTCATGGCTTCACTGGGAACTCCCTGCTCTGTATGGCCGCAGCCATGGCTTCAATCCTATATCTGCCTCTTCCCCGTACTACCCTGGTTGTTCAGCGAGAGTACCACATACTATAGGACACTGTAATTATTTTAAAATTATCAAATGTCCTGGGGGGGGCCCATAAGAATCTTTCCTGGGCATTAAGAAAGAAAAGTTAGCTTTACAGAAGCATCTTTATATGTATGTATGTATGTAGAATAAAGTCAAATAAATTTGAAGGATGGAGAGAGTAACTGAAACCCCTAGGTCTAACTATAAAGTAAACTTACCCTTGATTTGCACAGACACAAAGGACAATGAATTTTCTTTTGGACTAAGCTAATTTGAATTGAAATTCTATCAGTTGCCATCAAAAATAGTCCTGACATGTAAAAACCTGTGAAATTTATGTACCATGCAATGTACTTTGGCAAAAACTGCACAGGTCTATGCTAAAAAATAATGCTACTAACTTCTTCATAATATTGTGGATCCCAATAAGCAATTTTTCCAGATAATGTCTTTTCATTTATCATGTCATTGTGATGTGACACATACTTACATGTCAAAAACTGCTAGGTTTTATTTATTTTTGTTATTTACCTGTAATGAGCTTGAATCATAATTGCTCTTTAGCTAGTTATTACAGCCTTGTCTTAGATTCTCTATCTCAAGCTTAATTCCTGGATGGGGATTCTTGAGCCACTGAGTTATTAAGGTGCTATTCTCAGATGAAATATAAGGGAGTAAGAAAAATAGGAGAGGGGAAGAAGCCTACAAACCTGTGCATACAGATAAAATCCAGCCTCGGTCTGATCCCAGGCGGAGTTCTAGCACAGGAACGTCCAGAGGGCCATCCAACTCTGAAGCAAAGTGTCTCTCACACCCTGACGGTAATTCTAAGGGAAGAACGGAACTCAGCTGTTAGCATCTACACTCACAGAGACTGGGAGATGGGTGATCTCAGACCAGGAAAGGGATCTTGGTAAGGCAACAACACCCTACCATAACCACCAGCTGCTTCCAAAACATACTTAAAAGAGTTTTGAGAAACCATGCGGTATAATCTAGAAAGACCTTGATTGTTATGATCAGATTTATCTAGATTAAATTCCAGCTCTTGAATTTAATTTCTGGGTTAACTTGGACAAATTGTTTCACCTCTTTTGGCCTAGGAACATTTTTGTGTGTGTGTGATGATTAGAAGCAGTAATATATTTAAAGCTTTGCCACATAGTAGGCACTCATTAGCTAATAAGAGTTAATAATACATACAAAAAAAAAAAAGAGTTAATAATACATACAAAATCAAGAACTTGGTGGTTTTTTAAATCTCTGCCAATTCAGAGAACATTTATTCAGCATAGAAAACCAGACATTAAAATAATTTAAAAGTATGTTTTTTCTATACCCTGTCTCCAAAAAAAAAAAAAAAAAAGTCCAGTGGGGATCAAATCGCTAATACATGTCAAAGTGCTTTATAGTCTTCATTTGTAAACTCTCTCCTCAAATCTAAACCACAAGGCAGCTGTCTCTAGAGTTTCAGTCCTTCCTTCTTCTAGACTGCCTCAAGCTACCCCTCAGAACACAGCCTTTATTAGGCCATCTTGAATTTGTTCTTTTGTGTATTCCTTCGCTAGGGCTGTCATAAGAAAGGACCACAAACTAGGTGGCTTAACCAGCAACAATTTATCCTCTCCCAGGGCTGGAGGCTGGAAGTCGGCTGTCAGTCAAGGGCTTGGCAGGATTTGTCTCTTCGGAGGCCCCTTTGCTGGCTTGTCGATGACTGTCTACTACCTTTCTTTCCTTGGTCTTCCCTCTGTATGTGTCTGTGTCCTAATCTCCACTTTCTAGCCAGTCATATGAGATTAGGAGCCATCCTAATGGTCTCATTTTAATTTAATTACCTCCTGGAAGGCACTATCTCCAAATTTGGTCACATTCTGAAGTACTAGGGGTTAGGAATTCAACCTCTGAATTTTTTTAAATTTTTTTATTAACATATAATGTGCTATTTCTGTCAAAATAAATAAAATATTTAAAAAAATGTGTTCCCTGCAGTATTTTATAATAAAAAATAGATGAAAAATAATTTAAAAATAGATCTTACAGTAAAATATCTCACTGAGATTCAACAGTGGTAGTATTAATATATGTTAAATCAGGCAGTGGTCATCTTACCTGGGCTGTGAGGGAGAGCTGAAAGAACTGAATTCTGTGAACCTGAGAATATTAGTCGAGGATAGTATGACTGTTTCACCTTTTCCTCAGGCAATTTTTGTTTTACTTTAATTTCAAATCCAGAGTAGAAAATAGACTGAACTCTTACAGAGCTGGTATTTACTTTATAAAAGGAGAGCTCCTGCAAACAGATAAGATTACCGGAAAGAAAATTACTAGATCAAGATTATTTTGTTTACATATATATCATGTCATGGTTCTTGAGAGCGTAGTGTTGTATTTGCCTGCAGCTGCTGCCTGAAGGCTTTGCCAGGGCTGGACAAACACAGGTCACTGGAGAGAGAGAGGCTCTCTGACATTTTTGTAATGGACGAGTCGACTGCTGTGCTGCCTGCCACAGGAAAGAAGTTGCTTGTCTGGGGACAACAGTGTATCCTCCAGTTCAGAGGAGTGGAAATCACTGTTGAAAAGAAACAGCCTAAGGATCAAAATCAAGAGCCAGTGAATGAGGAAATGAGAGGGAGAGGCTATCAATTTATAAGTTATTTAAACTAAGATAGAGAGAGAAAGAGAAGGGAGAGAGAGAGAGAAAAACCTAGGACCAGTTATTAATATCTTTTATTTAAGTTAACACTAATTTCTTATGTAAACCATATCTTCTTTTCATTCAATAATTCTCCAAGATATGTCTGATTATTGCTAAATAATCCAAAGCTTTCCATTCTTTTATTTCTTTCCAGTATGAATTTTTAAAAATGAGCTCAATAGCTCAGACCCTTCAGAACCATCATTAACTTACCAGTCTTTATTTATTAATGCCCCTTCTTCACATCTTGTGCTCCCTTTTCTCCAAAGTATTTGTAAAATTCTATTCTCTTCAAACCCTTTGGCTACCATGAATTATTTCTGCCTTTTTTTTTCTTGTACTGAAAACTACAAATAATACAGCATATCTTTGTTGTTTTTTCTTTCCCTTTTTTCAGTTTCAGTATCAGCTTTTATTATAATAAAAAATAGAACCATACTCAGATTTTTATAAGATAATACTAACGACTTAGCAGTACAGTTTGTCATAATTATCTGTATATTTCCAGGCTATTTGAAAAACGTAAATATATAAGACTCATCCAATTTATGAGATATGTACGTATAAATTCATATGTAATGGTGCATTCACGTGTTGTTGGTGACATTCTATACTAATACTAGAAACATTTGACAAAGTATGTAAAACAGATCTACTGATATTAATCTGACTTAAAATAGTTGTATATTTACTGGAGTGGTGGCATGTGCCACCGAGATTCGCCTTCTAGGCTGAGGCACACTGTTCCCCAGTTGCTGGGAGTGTTAGCCACTGATGGCTCTTTGCTGATTCCCACTAAGGAAATTGTCTTCAGCTGAAAAGAATATCCTGTCTGAGGTCACATCTTTGTGGAGGTCAGCATGCATTCAATGAATGGTTGATACTGGGATACAAACACCTGGTGCCCTTGCCTCAAGCTGGAGCGATTCTGAAGCATTATCCCATCTCTAGAGTCTCCATTGGATTGATTGAGACCTTTGGTGCAACTACAACATAGTTCAATTCTTCTCTCTGTCCAATCTTCTCTCCTTTACTTCTCCACAGATGTTGACCCTGAGGGAAGTCCCTTATACATTTTCAGCATAAAAATCTCTGCCTCATAATCTCTTTCCCGGGCAAACCACCATAAAACTGTTGTTACCAGGAATGGCCCAAGGAAGCAGACTCTAAAACAGGATTTTGGAAGTGGACCATGAACCACCCCGGTGCAAAATAAGACTCCATTGGTTACAGGCTGTTGCAATGCAACTGTGAAATTTTGCCAATGTTAATATCTTTGAAATAAGATAAATATGCACTGGTAGGTATAGTATTTTTTAAAGTTCCTTGGAAGTGTAAGTTATAAGAACAATTGTATTCTGGTAACTATTGCTAGGTGCCATTTATGTACTGGAAAAAGACATTAAAAAGTAGAAGGTAACTAATCAGTGAATGAAAGTAAGTGTGCAAGGAAGAAGTCTTCCTTGGCAGCATAAAAAGAGACTCATCTCCTACAGCCAGAGGGCAGAAAAACCTAAGGAAGAAGTCTGCGACTTAATTAGAAAGAGTAGTAGATTTCCAGGGGAGAGAGGAAAGAGAAATCTAATGAACTGGACCAGGACCTAATTATAAGAGTAGCAACACTGACAGAAGGTTAATTCTTAGCTTTCTCTACATGTTCCACATGTGCTGTGCCAAGCATGCTTGGGAAAGAGCAGGGTATTGAGACCTCCTTGAGGATATCTGTTTCACCGCACTCAAAAACCTTGAGACTCCAGACTCCACTGAACTCTGTGGACCTGAAGAAGTGGCCCACTCCTTACTGTTGGAAGGTAGAGCTACCTTCTTTCTTAAAGCTATAGCAGAAACTTCTGCCTTTTGGGACAGCTTGTATACCCTTTAGGATCAACCCATACCTTCCCTCATTACCAACCACCAGTCTAAAGCCAAGTCACAACATGCTCAGAGAAGTTCTGGGCATTCTCTTCCGATACAGGATAGAACACTCTGACAAGAATCTCAGGAAACAATATTAACATGCTGCTCTTGGAAATATGAAGAAAGTAATGGCCCCGTACTATGTTAAATAGAAATGCCCATGGCAGATGCTGAGAGAAAAGATCAAAAGGCCCAGAGAAGTAGGTTAGAGTGGATATAGTATGTAAGGCTGAAAAATCCGCTAGCTACTTATGTTCTGTAGAAGGACCTGAATGAAGAACAACCCAAGATGGTACAGAATGCACTAATGAGAGGAACACTAATATTACTGTAAACCTCAGTGGTTCTTGGCTTCTGTAACAGGGGCTGATTATAATAGATACTGTTGTGGAATTAAGCTCACTGATATCTATGGAGATTGCACACTCCCCCAACCTCCATAAGAGAGGCCAAGAGGAAGCACTGACTTGTCAGAAGCAAGTAGACTTACAGTAATCATAGTGAGAGACAAGGTTGGCATGAAAGCCAAGAAAGCCTGATTGCAAAGAGGTATGGATACGTTTAATAGAACACAGCATCTCTAGGGTCAAGAAAGTTGGACAGCCAATGAGCTCATTGTTCAATTTGCACCATCAAGGGGTGAGGAGGGGTGGAGGGAGAGAGTGAGAAAGGAAGAGGAAGAGGAGGGGAGGAAAAAGAGGAGACAAAAAGGGAGAAAAGAGAGGAAAGGGTGAGAATCATCAGGAAATGGAAACCCACTGTCTCACAGTCATGATCCTTCGCCAAGTTTGTGGATCTGAGCCTATTTCCAGACCCTGATCCCATTGACAGAAGGAGATTCCAGGTACTTAGAAGGAGTAAACCTGTGATAGCACATCAAAAGCATGTGGCCTAGATCCATGCTGCATTTACCAGTTTCACAAATGCCTTTCTCTGCCTTTCACCTATGGCCATGTGAAGTGGAAAATAGGCTTATATCACCAGATAACAGAGGAGGAAAAGGAGCAAGCTTTGTTCAGAGATAGGTTGTGTCTGTGAATGCAGAATGTCTACTGCTGTACTTCTGTCCCACTGAATACAGCAATAAGGGGAATTCTCTCAGTAAACAAAGCTTCAGGTGCTATGCTCAGTCATTGCTTTGTGTAGAAAGAGAAGTGCACAAGGTACCCATGTAGGGACAAGTGGCTTGGCTGATTGGTCCAGGCCTGGAGAGAGAAAAATCTGAAAATCAGGGGTAAGAAAGTACATGGAAAAGGCATGCTCATAGCATTATTTAAATGGACACTGAGGGTGAGGGTCTTTGTATTTCTTATTAACTCTCACCAAAAAGCATCCACTACAGAAGGTGCAGTAAACAACCAAGAAGACAGAATTATGACCAGTGGTTCTGACTTGGATCAGCTGTATTTTGTCATTGTCTACCCCAGAACAGGCATAATAGATTCACAAAAGACTCAGTGGTAGTAAGGATGGAAGATATGCATGGGACTAACTATGTAAGCTCCCATTCAATGAAGCTGATTTAGTACTACTGTTGCTAAACATAGAGCTTTCCAGACACAAAGATGAAGATTTAAATCCTGATATAGCATTCTACCTAAAAGAAGCAAATCAGCCACTTGGCAGCACATTGATGACATTTGACTCCCTCCACCCTGAAAAAGCTAATTGTTAATTTTGAACAGAAAGAATACATATTTAGGGTATATGTTTGCCTTTTCTGCACCACTATTTAAAAACTTAAAAAAGCATTTAGTCCTCTGACAGACCCAGCATGACATTGCTTTGGACTAAGAAACCACTTTATAGCAAAGGTTTGCAGTAGGAGGCACATGACCATTGAATCCGGTGCTCTTATCAGATACCACACCTCCCAGCAGCTCTTGACATGTTGTATCCTCAAGGGATACTATATATATATGTCCAGGAACTGTGCATGGGAGGAGGTGTGAAAAACCTATATGTAATCTCATCAAATGCTTGCCACAATTATTTTAAGAAAAATTAAATAAATCTCCAGTGTTGAAACACCTAGAAAGAAGATTAAGAATTTCAACCTTGATCTCATTGACTTTTTTTCTTTCCACTGAGAATCACTACCATTCCATATTTGCACCTAGATCAAAGGGCTGAACAAACAGGAAGAACAGCAGAAATTAATAGTGTCTCAGGAATAGGTGCTGAGGAATGTACATTAGGGCCTCATTTATATACAACAGTGTTCACATTTTTAAGAAATACTAACAAACTGAAATCCATCATTAGGGAATTAATTATACAAAATATGATATGTATGCATGAGCATGCAACTATTTAAAATTTTTGTTGTTGTTGTTGATTGATTTACCCAATTTGTAGTTAGTAAGCGGTAGCATCTGGTCTATAACGCATGATGTTTGATGTGTTTGATGTTTAATCCAGTGAGCTGTCCACATCTAACTGGATTGGTCTTGATCTCCTTAGACATCACTGCTAAGACTACCACTCATCCATCCTCAACCCATTACCTCCCTTCCAAATTATGTATTGAGGTTGAAAAAAGTAGTCAGGTTTTGATCAGTAACCGTAATATGTTCATATAATTCATGAATAAGTTTTATCTCTGCCATTATTCAAAATGAATAAATTTTTCATCTTGTCTTTTAAAGTACATAATGGCATAAGTATCACTATATAACAGTATGTAAAAAATCAAAATATAAATGCATAGCATGGCCTCATTTATAAATACATAATCACTGGATATTAACTATAATATGATAAAATTTGGCGTGCATTTTATTTCCTTTTTAACTTTTCCATATTTTTCAAACATTTTTATAATTTTGTAATCTGAAAACAAGAGCTATATTAAGACAAAAATAAGGAAAAATAAGCAAGAAAGAATGTAAAAAATAAAAAAAGAAAAGCCCAAGTTAAATGATATAAAGCCCTACCACGTCTCCTGTGTACTGACTTGAAACATTTTAAAGGTATTTTTGGAAATGGTGTTTCTTTGTTGAGCATTATTTCTATAATCTCTAAGTGAATTGAAGTAAATAACATTTCTCCTAAATGAGTGCTAGCAAGGTTGTTCTCCAGGGAATAAAATTTGCTTGAAGAAGAAAGGGTCCATTAGGATTTACAAAGTACACACAAACTAGTACACTAGGTCAAATATAAGCAGAAATTTCTTCTAAGGCTTGATATCACTTTCTTCAATCTCCTCCCAATCTTCCTCTGTTAGTTACCAGTGAAGTGGAAATGAATATTTGTCACCCATTTTCTCAATCAACAAGAAGTTAAAAACAACACCATGTTATATAATAGGAAATAAGGACTTAAATCAGGCCATGTATTATTTAGCCACTTTAATTTATATCCTTCTTTTGTATTTTACCCAAGTGATTACATTAAAGACAAAGTTAGTCCCGTCAATTTTAGAACAATTGGCATAGACAGATAGATGATAGATAGATGATAGATAGATAGATAGATAAATACATTGGACATGATGCATGATAATTATATACATCTGCTTTTTATGCAGTGATACTTTGTAATAGCTGCATCAAAGTGCCCAACAATTTCCTGCTTCACCTCATTACTTACATGAAGTTAATTATTAGTTTCTTTGCTCATTGTATAGTTAAAAATCTTGATATACTAATAAGTAGTGTTTGTTATTTGAATAACCACATTAAAGTACAAAGTAGCTTTTTAAAAAGATTTTATTTATTTGTCAGAGAGAGAGAGAGAGAGAGAACATACAGACAGGGGGAGCAGCAGGCTCCCCACTGAGCAAGGAGCCCAACATGGGACTTGATCATGACCTGAGCTGAAGGCAGATGCTTAACTGACTGAACCACCCAGGCGTCCCCAAAGTAGCTTTGAAATCACTACCCATATTAAAATAAGCTATAAAATCAGAAGGTTGTTTTAATGTCTAATATATTTAATCATATTTTACCATACCAGTCAGATTCCCAACAGAACTCCATTAGCACACTCAAAATAGCGTATACTTCAAGGACTGTGTGTTTCTAGAAGGGCCATTTACAAAGACTGGGAGTAGGGAAACCTGGATAAGGGCAGTAAGCTGGAGTTAGTGAGCTGGAGATCAGAGGGAAGAGGAGAAAGACTGCTTGCTGGAATCTGGGAGGAAAGAGCCCTAGAGAATCAAGAGGCTTGGGAGGAACAGTAATTGATTGAGAGGCATAGCCAACCCAAGGCATCCTAGCAGGAGCACGACCGTATTAAATACCCCAATCTCACTCGCGTCCTTCCCTCTGACTTCTTGGAGTAGTTGCCCATTTTCAAACTCCAATCTGATCTAGAAAGCATGGATGCTCATAGATATATTCTATAAGTTCAGTTTGTCAGGGCAGAGAGCCAGAGAAAGATGCAATGCGTATCTGGAGGGACAAAAGGAAAACATTCCACATAATTAGTGACCTTTTTCTCCAACTTGAACATAAAAATGTAATGATAAGAACAATAATAGTAACCGTTTACATTTGGGGAGATCTTTGGTCAATTTATGTGTATTTTTTTGAGAGTTCAGACTAGCTTTTTATGTTTTTCTCTACTACGATGTGATATGATATCCAGAGTGGAATTTAGTTTTCTGGGAGCCCACCAATTCAAAGCCTCCTAGATTTCCAAAAATAAAGTCAGTGAAAAAAGGTTTGCTTTACATGTTACATTTATTTAACCAGTGAAGAACAGTTAATATTTTTAAGGTTCAGTTTTAATTGTTGTCAAAAGTACTCATGTTTCTGTTTAATAAGTCAGTTATATAAAGTTTGTTGTGGAAAATGATAGTTCCCACCTCTACTCTGTTGTTTTTCCTTTCTGTTAGCATTAATTCTTCTACGCTCTATGTAACATGCTTGTATTGTGATATCTTGATTGTTCAATTTCAGGTATTTATTAGTTTGCTAGGGCTGCCTCAACAAAATATCATAGACCAGGTAGCTTCAACAGAAATTCATTTTCCCATAGTTCTGAAGGCTACAAGTCTTAAGATCAAGGTGTTGTAAGGTTTGGTTTCTTCTGGGGATTCTCTGTGGCCTGTACATGACCACCTTCTTGCCGTGTCATCACATGGCTGTCTCCCAGTCTGCATGTGTCTGGGTCCTCACCTCCTCTTATCCTGCAGACCAGCCATATTGGATTAAGGGCCACCATATTACCTTATTCTACCTAATTGCCTCTTTAAAAGCCCTATCTCAAATGTAGCCATATTCTAAGGTACTGAGGATTAAGACTTCAACATAGGAATTTTGAGGGACACAATTCAGTTCAGAAACAGATATTGTCTATTGACATCTTACTAGGAAAGATGATAGAAAGGTCAATTTGTAATTTACCAGGTAATGCCACACAAGCATTCTTTCCATCTTCTCATGTGTTGAATATTGCTACATTGTAATATGCTTAAATCAATATTCAGTGTTCACATAATTAATATTATGTAAGCCAGTTCATAGTGAGCTCTAAAATTATTTTTTACTTCATCCTGAAAAATTCTTCATTTTCCCTGGAGCTCAAAACTGTTGTTTTTGATTAGTTTTCTATGCAATTATATTATTTTAACCCCAAACTGCTTGCTGTTTTTAAAATATCTATCAAGGCATTCAAAAGCATGTGAATTTCATAGATTTTGTCTTCCTGGGGTAAGCCTTCTCTGAGCCCCTGACCTGCTCCAGGTCCAGGCCTGCATGTCATCTGCTACAAACGCATAGTGACATTCTGGAATCTCCATTTACCAACACCACAGGTATTTTTCTTGCCCCTCTTCAGTAAGGGTCTTTTAGATCCTTCCTTCACATACCCTAACTTCACATACAGCTGAAATAGAATTCTAGGTGGGAAGAACTTATTCTTGTGGATTTTAAGGACATTTCTTTTATTGCCTTCTAAATGCTAGCGTTGCTGAGAAGTCTGAAGCCAGGCTTCACTGAGACTTTGTGTCTGTGCTATGTGTTTTCCTCTTTCTGGGAACTTGTGTAATTTTCCCTTGATTTCCCATTTTCTTGAATTTTATAATGATGTGTCTTTGTCAGTTTGTTTTATTTACTTTGTTAGGTACTGAGTATTTACAACCTTTCTGTTTGGTAACATTTCCTTTAGTTTTAGGACTTAAAAAAGATCTCATTGACCATTTTTTCCCTGCTTCTTTTAAAAAATAAACATGTCCATGCATAAAATCTCCTTTCCTCCCAAGGATATGTATTTTTTTCCCTATTCCTCAATTTTCCCTTAAGAAACCAGCATTCTTCTGATTGCTGAGGTTAGACAGTAGACTTTTTCCTGTCTCATCTTTTTGCTTCTTGTCATATGCTGATCAATCTTACTCTTTCTTCCTTTAAATTATCTCTCAGGATTTTCACTTTCTTTGCTTTCTTATTGACTGTATTTGGGTCATTTGCATGTCACTAAAATCCCAGCTCAGTAAGTATGAGGCGATTCAATAAATTTGTGTTGTATTATCCAAATGAGAGATCTTGCACACCTAATGATCAATTCAGAAGTGAATGTTGGAAATGTTTCAAACTCAAATTAAGGTAAAACCAGGTTCTATTAATTTAATATGTGTGAATATCACAATTTATTTATATCTGAAGGTGGAAGGATATACAAGAACCAAGTGAATAAAGTGTTTTATTATTATTACATCATTGATTTAATTCATATGGACTTTGGGAAACACTTTTTCCAAGTTGATTATTAAGCCCATATATCTTTAAGATGAAAGCATACTACTGTTTATTCCACATTGACTAGTTTATTCAGTTCCTACTATGTGTCAATTACTGTGTTGGAGTTCGGTTGGATTTTGTTTGGATGCAGATACAAATCTGAATAAGGAAATTAGAATGTGGCTACCTAGTTTTCCAAGTCTTATAGGAGTGACAAAGTTTTATACAACAAGTTGTGATGCGGTATGCTAAGTGGTGTAATAGAGGTAGGGACAAAGCGAATAGAGGATAGAAAGAGTGAAGTTAAGGAAGGCTTCTCAGAGTAGGAAGCATTTGAAATTGGTATGGATATGTTAGGGGAGGGCGTTCCAAGCAAACCCATCAAATAATGAGGTAGGATGATATGTTTAATCAGTGCTGTATTTAATTATCTTTTGACGCTTCATCTTTGTATTTCCATCACATAAAATAGATACCAGCACTTACTATGTACTTATTAAAGTATTATTGAAAATGTATTACATTTCATTAATTTAAATGAATGTACCATATATGTTTAAAAAAAATACACTATAGGGTAATATCCCTCTGTTTTTGATAGGTATCATTTATCTTTGTTCTTGGAACTAGGCTCTATATGCTGTAGCCCCTGCCCTCAGAATGATGAATAGCCCTGTTGAAAGAGAAAGGCTTGTGCAAATAGCACATAATAGAACAATCTGTTCAGTATGTATGCAAAGAAGGAGATTTTGTAGAAAGAGCTCTGAACCAGAAGTCAGGAAACCAAGGTCCTATTCCCAGACTTCTCTCTAATTAGCTGTGTGACCTTTTTAGAATCAATTATCATTCCTATGCCCCATGTTCTTAATTTAAAAGAGTGTCTTGCACTAGATAACAACTAAGTTTCTTTTCAGCTCCCAAGTTATATGTCAGTAAAATGACAAATGGACAATTCCCCCTGCCTCTATTCTTTCATAATTGTCTCTGGCAAGGCTTGACCTTTGCGTCTAAGGTCAGCACAGAAGCCGGCTTGTCTCTTCTGAACTCGCATGGAATTGTATTTCTAGCTCTCTTAAGGTTTAGGGTAGAATACAATTTAGAGTATAGGTTCTGGAGTCAGACTGCTTGGTGTGACAATCCAGCTTTGCCTCTTACTTACTAGTTGTATAATCTTGGAAAAATTATCGTCATCTCTCTGTTCATTTGTTTCCTCATCTATTTACACAACTCTTACAGAAAACAAATGAGGAGGGACCTCATTTTATGAGGCCAGCATTATCTTGATAGCAAAACCAACCAGTCATAAAAAGAAAACCAAAGACCAATATCTTTTATGGTCATGATGCATAAATCCTTATTAAAATATTAGCAAATCTAATCCAGCATTATGTAAAAAGGAAAACCATGACCAAGTTTATTTTGGTATGGCATATTGGTTTCATATTAAAAAATCAGAGTGTAGGGCACCTGGGTGGCTCAGTTGGTTAAGCGACTGCCTTCAGCTCAGGTCATGATCCTGGAGTCCTAGGATTGAGTCCCACATCGGGCTCCCTGCTCAGCAGGGAGTCTACTTCTCCCTCTGACCCTCCCCCCTCTCATGTACTCTCTCTCTCTCATTCTCTCTCTCAAATAAATAAATAAAATCTTTAAAAAAAATCAGTGTATTTTGCCATATTATCAGTATAAAGAAAAAATCTTATTTTGAAAGCTGCAGAAAAATATTCTCACAAATTGTATACCCATCCATGATAAAAATAACATATTAATAATAGAAGGGAATTTCCTAAACCTGGTAATGGTAATGTAGAAAAAAATGTCATACATAAGGGTAAAAGACTGAATGCTTTTTCTCTAATATCAACAACATAGCAAGAATGCCCATTTTCACCACTTCAATTAAACATGGTGTTTGAGACTCAGACCACTGAAAAATAAGTAAAAGTCTTACAAATTGGAAAGAATTAAAGTTATATTTATATGTAGACCATGGCACATGTGCATTGAAAAAAGAAAGAAAGCAAACAAGCTACAAAAAAAAGCTATTAGATTAGTCAATAAGTTTACATGATACAAGGTCAATATCAATTTGATTGCATTTCTATATCCTAGGTAGGAACAGTTGGGGAAATGGAAAATTTTAAAAAACACTTTACAATAGCCTTCAAAAATATAAAGTAATAAGGTACGAATTCACAAAATGCTCTACAAATACAAAACACTGCTGAGCAAAATTAAAGAACTAAATAAATGGAGAACTATACTATCTTCACTCATCATAAATTGACAATTATCACCAACTGGTCAGTTCCAGTAAAACTTCCACAGGCTTTTCATGTAGAAATTAAGAAGACGATTCTGCAATTTATATGGATATACAACAGGTCTGGCATAGGCAAAACAATTTTGAAAATATGAACATAGTAGGAGGACTGAGACGACCTGCTTTTGAAATGTATAAAGTCCTATTATATGTTTATTAACGTATTATAAAGTTGTATTATATAGTTATATATATAATATATATAATAATTATATAAGTATATAATATATAACTTACTATATAAGTTACTATATAACTTATATATTAAGTTATATATTATAAAATATAACATATTATAATAAAACGTATTATTACGTTAACCTATTATAAAGCTACTACTGTTGTCCAGAAAGGTATTGGAGTTAGATATGGCTATGGATGAGTGGGGCAGAGCACAGAATCCAGAGATATACCTGCATATGTGTGGTCAATTAGTTTCCAAGAGTTACCAAGGTGCTTCAGTGAGAGAAAAAAGTCTTTTCAATAAAATGATCCTGGGGAAAAAAAACTACATACTCACCTGGGGGGAAAAAACAACTTTGACTGTTAGCCTATGTCATACATACACATCGACTCAAAATGAGTCACCCAAACTTAAAAGGTAAAACTCAGCTAAAATAAAACTTTAGGACAAAATATAGGAGGAAAAACTATAAGGCTTTTGGATAGGCAGAATTTCTTAGGACATAAAAGCACGAACATGAGAAATAATTGATAGATTGAACTTCATCAAAATGACAAACTTACACTCTTCAAAAGAATCTGTAAGGAAAATGCAAAAGCAAGCCATAGACTAAGATATTCACAATACATGTATCAAAGTTTGAATTTGTATGATGAATATTTTTTAAAACGTTATGACTCCAAACTAAGTAACTAACCTAGTATAAAATAGCCAATAGATTTAAACAGATGTCTCAAAAAAGTTAAACAGGTGAACAAAATATACATGAAAATACTCAACATCATATGTTATCAGAGAAATGCAAATTAAATCCATAATTAGCTACTGCTACATACGTGCTAGTAAAATAGCTAAATTTGTAAAGATTGACCATTCCAACTCTTGGTGAGATTTTGGAGTGACTGGAGCTCTCATTCCTTGCAAAGGGCAATATAAATTCTACAACCACTTTCGAAAACTTTGTTGGCATTTTGTTAAATAACTAAATATATATATAATAAAACCTGGTAATTTCAATCCTAGGTATTTACCCAAGGAAATAAAAGTATATGTCTTAAAAAGACTTGTAAACAAATCTTTCTAGAACTTTTAATCAGACATAAAGTATATATCCTATGATTGCAAACAAACAGATAGTGATTGCCTGGAGTTTATTGCAGGGGATTGAATTAACTGGGAAGGGAAATGAGGAAGATTTTTGGGTGATGCTGGTATTCCAGTTTGATTGTGGCTACTCATTAAAATATGCACTACTCATATACTTAAATGGGGACATTGTATTGAATGTAAATCAAGTGTAATTTTATTTCAAAAAGGTTTTGGGGAATTTTTTTAAAGACTTTATTTGTTTTAAAGAGAGAGAAAGAGAGAGAACATGCAGGGAGGGGCAAAGGAAGAGGGAGAGAGAGAATCCCAAGCAGGCTCTGCGCTGAGAGCATAGCCTGATACAGGGCTCGATCCCACAACCCTGAGAACATAATCTGAGATCATGACCTGAGCCTAAACCAAGAGTCTGACACTCAACCTACTGAGCCACCCAGGTGCGCCTAATTGAAGTATAGTTTACACTCAATGTTACATTGGTTTCAGGTGTTGTTTTTTGCTTATGCTCTTAAATGAAATCAACCAATCATCTCCAGATTACCACATCTTTTTATATTCTGTGGTGTGGCTTCACCTCAGGGAACCCTGAAGTTGAGCTGGTCTGAGCCACATTCACAAGCAGTCTTTCTCAACCAAGATTCCAAGATGCCTCACAATGGACACTTCAAATTTAGTGGAGGAAAAAAATCCGTGTACATGTATCCGTATTCCTGCTGTCATATTTCCTCTGGAAATAAATTTGATGATATTAAAGTTTGTACTTAGAAGATATACTTCATTTAAGCTATTCATGCAGTATACTGTATTTCAAATGAGAACTATCTGTTTGAATATTTTAAAAAATAGAAATGCTTAGAACTCCATAAATGACCTATGACTATATTCTATCCGACCTGAAATATATTTTCAAGGGCATTTATAGAGATTTATAAAGAAATTCTATCAGAAATATGTTTAAATTTGAATTACTTCCAAATGTTTGCCCCTCCTTCTTCCTGTTCCCAGAAATTATTCCCTTTGCTGGGTCCATAAGCATGGAATTAATCATGAGGCAGTAACTATGGCAATACAGTCTAGACTAGACAAGTCATATAATTATTACTCAATTTCCAATAGAAAACGTTAACTTTTACCTTATTTCCATCAATTTAAAGTCACCATAGTATTTTTTAATGCTCATGTTTGCTCTTATTAAATGCATTTCCACATTATTGTAAAAGTCAAAATTCAGCCAAGTTTTACTGACACTCCATCAGAAAATGATTCAGGAACGAAAGCAGAATATATCCAGCTTTTCATTCCATAAAAATGAGAACCACATGGTGTTTGGTGCTGGCTACCTTCACTCTTTCATATGTATCCAGACAATTTATTTGTGAAGCCCAGCTTAATGATACACACATTGAACTGACCTTGTTGGACTGGGTGGCCTATAATCTGCTGTATCTTTATATATCCAATTCAAAAATCTTTGATAAATTGAGCATTAATTGTGATTTTCTTGGCATATATTTTTTCAAATCTACATTTATGACTCATAATATCCATTTGTTCAATTATTCAGACTCTAACATTGCTGTTTTGGGTGTTGTAAATTGTCTGCAGATTTTTTATTTTGTTCAAATCAGTATAAACTCACACGTAGATAGAGCTATCCCTGTTGACTATACATATGAATAGGCTCAACAGCTTAATGTAATCCTAAAGATTATAGAAGTTTGCCTAGGCATAAAAATTCAACGATGAGCATGTTTTGTAAACTGAAATTGATGAGAGGAATAGATCTGTGTAGAGTCTAGACACTTTGCAGCTTGTGACTTGAAGCCAAATTATATTTCCTTTCATAAAATACATTTCTTGACTATAAGTGGCAGTCTACTAATATTCTATTCATTGATCAGAATGACACTGATGTATTGAGGAAAGAGAGGTGCATACAGTCTAATGAATTTAGAAAAGTATAGCATCACTGTTTACCATCCTAAATACCAATTGCAAGTAATATGGCTAATTATATAGCGGAAATCCATACACAAGCAATGTTAGCTTTAAATTTATACTGGTAAATATTTTTATAGTGCTATTTAGTTCCTTCAGTCAATTCTGCAATCTCTCATTAATATCTATGCCTATAAACATACCTCTAAAATGATGGATAGAGTCAAAGTTCTTTTAAGATGGTGTTTTATTTCATAACTTAGCTTGTTTTAAATTATGTTTAGTCACTTGGTGAATGCTTCTCATGGTTTCCTTTTCTCAGGAAGTAATGTGCAATGGAGCGGTAAAGAGCACTGTATTTAGGGTCAGAAGATAGCACCTACTACTGGTTTATCAAGTGAGATATGAAATCAGTGAATACCATTCCATCCTTGCAGAATTTACAACATTATACAGATATAAGTTCTATGGGAATAAAGAGGAGGAAGCATGGAACTTATGGTTTTGAAGAAAAATTTTAAAGAGTAGGATATATTTGAGTGAGAAGTTGCCAGATAGAGAAGTGGAGAAATAGCATTTAAATCAGAGGATACGGGAGTGCCTGGGTGGCTCAGTCAGTTAAGCGTCTGCCTTCAGCTCAGGTCATGAGCTCAGCGGGAAGCCTGCTTCTCCTTCTCCCTCTGCCTGCAGCTCCCCCTGCTTGTGCTCTCTCTCTTTCTGTCAAATAAATAAAATCTAAAAAATATATAATAAACCAGAGGATACAGACACAACACGTACAAAGAAAGACATAAGAAGAAAATCTGGAAATATGCAAGAATTCTGACATGGCTATATTAGCATATGTGTGTGTTCGTAATCATTTCGGTTTTATGGGGGATTGGGGGGGATGTGCTGATTGCAGGAAATGAAATGGAACCATTGCAGAGAGTGTTGTAACTTTGTGCTCCAGATAATTATGAGCTCTTCAAGAATTCAACAGAGAAGTGAAGTAAATCTGTTTTTCTTTTTTTTTTTAATTTTTAATTTCCAATATATCACTGTACACTGTAGATCTTGCCCGGGTAGGAGTTGTAGGAGGCTAGTTGGGAGCTTTTGGCCATAAACCACATGGAAAAGAGTTTATAGAAGGAATAGGAGTGGAAAGGAATGCACAGATCTGAGAGTAACTTTATACCTTTTTAAAAGCACTTTACCTTCACTTACAAAAGGAGCTAGTAAACTTTTCACTGACTCAACACAGAAAATGTTACAAGTATTTCAATCCAAATTCTTATTTTACCCTATTGAATTAAACTTTCTCATAAAGCCAACAGTCACACTGTTACTTTGGGAAGAAGTCCCATTTTTTCCCCCTCATCCAAGCTTTCTACCTCATTATCCAAAAATGACTCCTCTTGTTAGGATCACTCACACATCTAATACATCACTGTGATTCTCTTCATTCCACCTAGGTCAGAATTGATTTCTCCTCCTTCTTTGCTCCCATATTACATATTGCTTATGCCTTCTGTTCTCGCTTTTATTTTCTTTGCTACATTTACTATCTTAAAGAATCCTTGAGAGTAGGGACCCTGCCATGTTTGACAATCTGTGACAGATCTTTTATCATAAATGCTTGATAAATATTATGTTGAAAAGAATAATAATTTATTCATACTCAACCCTAATTTCATAATGTTTCCAAGTGATAAGAAGCTGTCAAGTCGTATCTGTGGTACAATATAACAGAATACCTGCTCTATGATTTTTGTGGATATTCATCTTTACTCATCTATATACACACCAAAAAAAAAAACCTAGCTTTAAGTTCCATCCATAAATGTGAGAGTTCACTCTTGTTCTCAAATATCTTCATGTATAGCCTTTCATATTTATTTTATTGTAATTTTGATTGTGAAGAGTTTTATCATAACCTTGATTATAAAGGCTATTTTAATATGAGAGCTTTATTTTTTAGAAACATTCAAGTCCCACATGATCTTCTAGATTCTAGCCTCTCCTCCCTCAAAGGGTAGTGTATCTATGTTCACTCCCCTTGACCTTAGGTGAGCCTCTTGAGGCAATAATGAAGTGGAAGTGGCGCTATGCGGTGATTGTGGTTATTATATAAGTAGTAGAGCTGCCTTGCTTTCACTATGGATGCCTGCCTTTGGACCCCAGCTATCATGCTGTGAGGAAGACGTCATGGAGAGATCTCCATAGAAGGGAACTGAGGCCACAGCCCTCAGTTCTGTCTTGAGCCTCCATCCAACAACTAGTACCAACTGTCAGCCATGTGAGTTTCTGTCACATGGCTTAGAGATGAGCCTTCCTTGCCAAGCCTTAACCACATTACAGATGATGAACAAAATGAAATGATTGTTGTTGTTTGAGGCCTCGCAGTATTGAGGTGGTTTGTTAAAAGGCAATAGTGACCTGAACAAAAGTAAACAGAGCATTAATAAGAGATACATCTTGCATGATAGAGTATTTCCTTATAATGCAAATGTGACAGTGGCGCTTCCTGTTTGGTTGGGTTCTGTATTTTTGGTGCTTAGTATAGGGCTTGGCCCATAGTATTCAATACATAAAATAATAATGAATGTCTAATGAGATATATAAAAATAAAAGATAATAAAGGATAATAAAAGCTTTTGAAAAACATATGCAATCAAAAATGTTTTCAAATTGAAGAGTGCCTGGGTGGTGCAGTCGGTTAATTGGTTTCAGTACTGACCCTGCTTGAGGTTCTCTCTCCCTTTCCTTCTGCACCTCCCTCTTGTGCTCTGTCCCTCTCTCTCTAAACTAACTAAATAAATCTTTTAAAAAGTTTGCAAATTGAAATTTGTCAAAATGTTATCCAAATTTATGAAAATGTTAGTATAATAAGAATCCCAAAATACAACACATGCCTTTTTGTCACATTCATGTTTCATTTCAAGTATATATTACTTTTGTTGACCCTCCACAGTATTGCTAAGTTTTATATACCAAGTTTTGACTTAGTAGTCTGTATTTAGTTCATTTATTTTTTTTACTAGTACCTGAGACACAGGAATTGATTTAAATATCTCAAAAATGTATTTTCATGTGTTCTTTCAAATATCATGTAATTTTGATTCAAAATGTGCTATGTTATCTTCTGCAAGGCAACTATCCTTCTGATTTCTTCATTTATAATACAGGCTGTCAAGTAGGTGTGTCTTTCTTAATATTTTCTCTTAGATGAAAAGGTCCCCGCCGATAATATCCATCCAGAGTTTCAGATTCAGCCATGTGTTTTCCATCTTATTGACTTGAAGCAAAGCATCCTCTCTAAGCAATACATAAGACTTTGGGGAAAAATTCCATAACTATGAAACATGTTTTATTATTTACTCTGCATTGTGATGCAGAGCTCATTCCAAGTGTGATTGACAAGAAGGAACATTAAATAGGCAGAGGCACATAAACATCGGTGTAAGAAAAATTTTTAAGTAAAAAGTCACTGAGTACGATATTAGCCATTTTATATTTCTATAATATAAAATTGTCTAAGATGAATCTTAGAAACCTCCCACAAAGATATCCAAATATGTTCTAAAAATAGCAAAACTATTCATTGGTTATTGTCATAATAATCACTGGCTCAGTAAATTAAAAGGAAATTCTATAATTTTAAATATTTTTTAAACTGAAATTTATTAAACTATCAGAATATTGCCCTATTTGTGGAAATGCTATGTTGAACAAAAAGAATTATTTGGGAAATAAAATAGTATTAAAATATAATTTTTGTATTTTATTTTATTCAAGTAATTACCTAGGTATAGTAAGTACCTTAAAATTTGTTAAAAGATTTGTGTTTTAAAAACTAGGAATACTCTATGGTTAGCATGAGATTGCAGAGTTAGTAATGTTTCACTTTGAAATGATCTATGAGAAGTTCTTGAAATTAAAAAGTAATAGTATAAACATGAAATAACAACACCAAAACCCACCACAAATGTAGTTAGGTCTAACCTGCTGGTCTCGATGTTTTTTCCCAGGGTGGTCTAGCAAAGAATGAAGATGAGCAGCCTTGTTTTTTCAAAGGCGAATGTTTAACAGCCTCATCCATACAGACACTATATTTTATAGACACGGTATTTTAAGTTGTTGACAGAGTATTTCATATTGCATACAATACATAAGTGATAAATTTCATTTTGTAGATGTATTATATTTTGAAACTTATGAGGTAGTTCTAAAACTGACAAACACCCCAAAACATATAAAACAAAATGCTAATATCACTGAGTAAAGAATGCCAAATTTATTGCCTCTTCTGATGTTTATCAGAATTTATGAGTAGGATAAAAATGTATCATAGTCTATTGCAGAAAATAGTTATTAAGTTGAAGAGAACTTCTCTCTATGATTCTGTTTTTGAAAATATAAAATACCAACTAGCTAATTGGTTAATAATTTTCCAGAGTATCAATAATGTACTGATAATAGCACAAATAATTTTACTCAAAAGTGTGAATAGGGATAGAAACCTATCATTCTTTCTCTGTCCAAGATATCCATTGAATCACTCAATTTTACTTTTTCCCCACCCTGAATCTTCCTAAAGTTTTAAGATGTAATACTTAATAGAAGAACTTCTGAGATCTGCCTTCTGCTTATATTTTTGGACACGGCTTTCCTTGAACTTACTGCTGAGGAAATGATGAATTAGTTATGAATCCTCCTCTGCCCAATGTCATGTTGATTCCCATTTACATGTTTTGTTTATGCTGTTTCTTCTGCCCAGAAATGTCCTGAAAGCCATTTTCACTTAACAAAATTTGACTTAAAACTCAGTCCAGGAGTGTGTGTGGTGTCTCCAGGACCCTCCCACTTTCAGAGATTGGCTGGAAAGACTCACAGGAGTCAGAATATAGGTGTACTTACCACAAAGATTAAGTACAGTGCTGTAGTAAAGATACATAGCTGGGTCATTTGCAAAAAAGGCACAGGGTCTGGAGGGATTCATGTAGTGGTTTTCTTATGCTCTCTCCATCCCATGCAGTGTCACATGGGGTGTCTTCTTCCTCCAGTAATGAAATGCAGCAACACGTAAACAGTGTTTCTGCCCAGGGAAGCACATTAGAGATCTAGCTGGGGACTGGTCATGCAGGCACCCTCTACCTTGCATGCATGAACACAGACTTCCAGAAGAAAAGAAGGTGTTTAGCATAAAGCATATTGTTTGCACAGCACATATTGTGTGGGCCTTCATCAGTTAACTACTGACAGCATATATGTTTTGTGTCCACATGTGAGGTAGTAAGGAAGCGGGGAGTCAGAGCTGTGTGGAGTGAGATGTTCCACAGGGGAGGGGTAGAACAGCACAAGGTGTTGGAGCCAAAGTATGGTGAGGAAGGTGTCCCTGTGGGGAGGTAACCCAGCCTGTTGTGTCAAAGCCTAGAGGGGTGATGGGGGCAACCACACAGGGGGAAGGGGCACACGGGGGTGGACAATGGCAGCAGCGTCCCCCAAAAAGTATTGGAGGTTATGTATAGGGAAGAGGGGCAGCCATAGGTGATTAGTTGCATAAAAGAGGATCAATAAAATAAGTGAACTTATGTAGGATAATGAGAAACAGAACTCTCATTGTCAGAAAAGTACTACAACTATGGAAAGGAAAATATTAAGGTTGGGTTAGGAGTAACAGGGTAAACTCATGGTTCTTAAGTTGGAGAGAAAGAGAGAGACAGGAAGACAGAGACAGAGATAGATAGATAGATAGAGATAGATAGATATTTATGTAGATATTTAAATTAGATGTTTATATTTAATAGGCTACATATGGTTTGCTATTCTCTGTGGTCCTCATATATGAGCAAAAGAGAATTTTAAATATTTTAAAACATTTTAACCAGATAGTCTATTGGTTGTTTTGCTGAAAATATATTCCTTTGTTAGGGAGAGAGACGTTGAGTAAATAGACTATGAGCACCAGTGAAATGCATTATTGTTCTTCATCTCTAACAGGTTCTCAAAGGTTTTCATTTTCCCCCTTTCAAGATTAATTTACTGGATCTAAGAGAATTGGAAGTGAAATTGCAGGATACTGTTTTAAATGTTTAATATCAAAATGTTTTTAAATGTTTAATATCAAAAAATAAATTTCCTGAAGATCTGGAGCTGTAAACTCAGGTCTTCCAATAAACCATTCTATCTCCTGCATATAAGGCTTACTGCAACCTCTATCATGAAACACCAGTATGGAAGGGTAGCAGCTTCTTTCCCTAAACGCTTCCTTTGATTTTCCTGTCTCATATCCTTACTGTCTTGGTCACTGGGCTCAAAATTGGTGTCACCTATCTTTATATATTTTTCCCTTAGACTTCCATGTCAAATAATCACACATGCTACATTTTTTTTCCACACAAACTGTCTTACAACCATCCTTCATTTACTTTTTTATTATACCCTTTATTTGGAGTAGACTTTTTTTTTTCCTGTCAGTTTCTTCTCTTTTAGCTTTCTCCTACACATGACTATCATAAAACAAATCTTATTTGTTATTTCCTCTTTAAATCAGTTGTAGAAATAGACACACTCTGAGGGGTTAGGAGCAGTGTTAGAACTTGTTTTTCCTCAAACTTCGCCAATTTATTTTTCCATACAAGCAATGCCTGCTTCCCACATAGTAGCTTCACTTCACATCACATATTGTTGAAGTTTCTCTTTTCAGATTATAGATGTTTTAAAAGTTTATATGTTATAAAATGTTTTAAATACTTTTAAATGTGTATGTAATCATTTATACTCTGTTCTTACTGTGATTATCTGTGCTAAGGTAGAAAAGCTGAGCTTTCCAAATTTCTTTATTCAGAGTACAATTCATGTTTCCAAAAAAGAAATGTAGAAAATTAGACACATACAGACTAAAACATCAAATGCAATTACTTGATAAGCATTCCAAGCGTGTTGCTCTTCCCAAATCTATATGCACAGGACTCTTCTCAAAGTCAGTGGGAGTTCTGCCCCACAAAGGTTTCACACAAGAAGAGAAGAAAAAGAATTTAAACATAAATAAGTAGAACAAACTTTAATAAGCTCTCTCAATAAGTATTTACCTGAGGGACTGGAACAGCTGCAATGTAAAACCTTTTTAATAACCCTCTATTAAATAATTGTCTTTATTTAAATTAAAATCCAGCACAGGTTAAATTGTAAACAAGCAAGATTTACATAATATCAATTTCTAAAAGTGGGGTAATGCAGGGATCTTCTATTAAACAAATATTTTAAAGTATTACATTGTTCTGCTTTTTTTTACACTCTACTATTTTGAGTGATTTATTAAAGCCAACTACATAATTATGTATAGAAATAATGAAGCAAATATACTTGTGTATCAAAGTGGCTTGCTAGAGCATATCAAGCAGTTTTAAAGGAAGTAAACAAGCAAATTAATTGCCAATTTTCTCGCAGAATGTGGCTTCTTAAATGATGAAAACCTTATAGACTTCTTCAAGATTTTCAATGACCATAAACTATTTGGAGTAATTTATCTTCTTCACCAACATTAGTAACATATGTAAGAATTTGCTTTTCTCCAGTTTTAGAAAAAGAAGGCTTTTATTTCTTTGGAACTCTTGCTGCTTCTTTCTTGTTTGTAGTCACAATTCTCAGTTTATGGCACTGGAATTATTCCATAGCAATTAATCCCAAAGTTATAAATATGGTAATGAGTCCAAGAGGCAAATGTATATGTTCCCTCTTATCTTCCCTCTTTTTCCATCTCTAACAAATAAATGGTTTCTCAGGATAAAACATTTAGGGAAAATATCTTGAAATGAAATTCCCAAGTAAGGTTACTTTTGGATTAAAAGAGATTTCCGTGTTCTCTTCTTTTCATCCCAGGTGTCAAGCTCCCTGAGGGCAGTTGATCTTGAATAGCTTGGGTCATTGCTAATGGGCAATGCGGTGCTTTTGCACGTTGTAAGTGATTGATAATAACAATGTGTTAAAAACTGGTTTTTCCCCTCTAATTTGTCCCCTGCCTTTCTGGATCATAGGAACAACATGTGCATCACCATCTGTATTTCATGAAAATTTTAAAAACAAAAATATATTCTTTATATTAAAAACAACCACTATGCTTCTTCATGATGACAGCCATCCCATGAGGCCGACTTGAAGCTCTAACATGATGGTTAGATTTTATGTATCTATTTACAAAATGTGTTAGCTGACAGAGTTCCAAACACATAGAATGTGACAGGGTCCCAGAGCAGCACTGTGGGAACCTGGAAAGCCAAGTCCATTTCATTATATAAAATATATTTAAGATGTTCTGTATATGAGGAATAAAGTCCCTGAAAATCGGTTATTTTTAATAGGAGATGTTCAAGGTCTAAAACTTAAAAGGGGGGAAATCCTTTGAAGAGGACTTTGAAAAGGACTTTGCAGCATTTATAATAAATGGGAAAAAAGAAGTTAAAAAAGAAGTTAAGAGTAGGTTGCCAACCTATATTTTTAATAGTAGTCCAAAAAAAGACACGGGGTCATTGTCCTTTCCCTGATGACCATGTTCCAGGGATACGGTGAGGTATTTGAAATCTCAAGTATGTTTTAAGCACTTAACTAGCCTTACCTAAGCTGTGACTTTCTCATGTCCTCCACACCTTACTAGTATGTCAGATTTTATTTTTATTTTCCTAGGGAACAAAATAAATTTAAAAATAAGACAGCTTGTGTACTCCTTCTGATGAACAGGATCCAAGCCAAACCAAAATTACCTTTGGATAAAGTACATTTGCCAAACACAAAATCATACAAAACCCAGAAAGTGAATAAAAATAAACTATATATTTCTCTGTTTACAATTTATGAGCAGATATTTTAGGGTAAAAATGTTGATTTTTTTTCTTGATATTTAACAGTATAAACAAATATTTTTTTCAAAAAATTGCTAGAACTTTAATCAAGATTTAATGCCTATAATTTTAATTCCTGGCTAAAAGTTTTGTTCATTTTACAAGTTGATTGAATTCTTTCTTAATGTACGATTTTGTTTCTTTAATAAAGATGGTACTATGTTTAAAAAAACCTAATACAAGGTTATTAGGAAATAGGTGAGAGTGTTCAAAAGATACAAACTTCCAGTTATGAGATATACAAATTACTGGGATGTAATGCACAGTATGATGACTGTAGTTAGCATCTTTCAAATATACAATTCGGTATTATTAAGAAAGTGGATCTTAAAATTCTTATCACAAGAAAAAAATGTGATATGTGTGGTGATGGGTTTTAACTAAATTTATTATAGTAATCATTTAGCAATATATACATATATCAAATCATTATTCTATACACCTAAACGAATACAGTGTTCTATGTCAATTATATCTAAATTTAAAAAATAGGTAAAAATAAGATAAAATAACCTAATACAGATTCTTAGAGTTGTCTTGGAAGAGGTGCTAAGAATGTAGTCAGAAATACTAAAACTGTCTTATGTCAAATATCTAATTGAGATACTAAAATTTGTTTATCACTCTGGGCAATTAGCATAATTGGTTAAAATATGGAAAGAACAGATGCAGTACTCCCCTTCTCCATGACCACAGACTGATCTCCTGCCCTAGACAGAGATCTCTTAGAGATGTGCCATGGGGAGGAATAACATAGGATGCACCTGTCTGCAGATTCATCACCAGTATGAAAAACAACAACAAATTGACAAAGAGACTTTGCTATTTGCAGACATTAGTGTGTTTATAGACCTCAAAGTATATGTGATTTAGAGTCAGAAGGCATGGGAATGAGTCAGCTTCTGCCACTCAGTTATATGATATGATCTTGGAAAATCATTTAATCTTCTTGAGGTTTGTTTCCTTTTGGTTAAAATAAACATAAGAATAACACATCACAAGACCTTTTTGAGAACCAACTATAGTGAGTATATCAAGAAAGCACTTTTTACACAGGAATACAAATGTGGATCATTTGTCTCATTATTGAGGTAATTTGTTTTCCATTGTACATCTTGGTAGAAAAATCAGCTTGATACTCTATGAATCTTTTGGAGAGTAACAATAATAATCTATAACGGGGAAAAAGTGAATATTGACTATCTAATAAGAGCATCCAGTCCTTTAACAAATATTCGCTTTATTTCTACTATGTGCCAAGTACAATGACAGATCCTGAGGGTACAGAGATGAAAGACTATGGCCTTCTCTCAAAGAGGTTATAGTCTATTGGCTAAGAAAAAGAAGGAGACACACACATCTCTTCTAAGCTATTATAGTCTCTGATGGAGCACGTTAAATGGACATAATTTAGAAGAGGTTAGGCAGTGGTTCCTAGAGACTGTGACTCCAGCTGAGTACTTGAAGCTATGAGAAAGAGATGTGTGAACGAAGACCCCGAAATCAAGATAAAACACGAAACTCCGCAAACTAAAAATAGTTGAACAAGACAGTGAAGTAAGCTAATATTAAGAGAGCATGAGATGAAGCTTAAAGGGTAGAAGAAACTGAGATCCTGAAGGGTTCTATATTCTCTGCTGAGGAGTGATTTCTGAAAAAGGTGTAAGACTATCAAAACGGGTAGTGATATGATTATAAGTACATTTTTTAAAAAACACACTGTAAATAAAAGGCATACAGGTTGCAAAAGAAGAAATAAAGCTGACATGACTGTCTATATAGAAAACCCAAGAACTAATAAGGAGGTTCAACAAAATTGCAGGTACATGATCCATACACAAAACCCAATTGTATTTCTGTATACTAACAATGAACATATGGAAACCAAGTTTTAAAAAAACAAGCAATACTATATAATTTCTCCAAAAAATGAAATAGTATATAACCTAATAAAATATATATGGGATTTGTATCCTGAAAATTTTAAAATGCTGATGAAAGATTTAAAAAAGAAGAGCTAAATAAATGGAGAGACATAACAGTGATCATGGATTCAAACACTCAGCATAGTAAACATGTCTATTCCCCCAAACTAATTTGTAGGTGTAATGCAATATTTATTTAAACTCCAGCAAGATTTTTTGTAGACATGGATATGTTTATTCTAAAATGTACGTAGAGGGGCCCTTGGGTGGCTTAGTGGGTTGAGCGTCCAACTCTTGATCTCAGCTCTGGTCTTGATCTCAGGATTGTGAATTCAAGCCCCATGTTGGGCTTCACACTGGGCGTGGAGCCTACTTAAAAATAAATAAATAAAATACAATGTATATGGAAAGGCAAGGACCTAGAAAAACTTAATCAGTTTTGAAAAAGAATAATAAAGTGGAAGGAACAATTGTAGTTCATGTTAAGTGTTACTAGACAGCATCAGTAATCAAGAGAGCATGGTTTTAGTGAGGAGATAGACAATATCACTGGAACAAAAAATTGAGAACCTAAAAATAAGCTGCCAAAATATACCCAACTAATTTTTGACAAGGGTGCAAAAGCAGTTCAATATAGGAGGGATAGGATTTTCAACAAATGGTGCTGAAGAAATTGGATATCCATAGCCAAAAAAATAAAATGGACCTTGACCTAAACCTCATACCTTATACAAAAATTAACTCAAAATAGATCATAGACTTATATTTAACATGTAAAATTATAAAATATTTAGGAAAAAAAAAACAGGCAAAATCTTTGGGACAAAGGGCTAGGCAGAGTTGTTAGATTTGACACCAACACCATGATCCATAAAAGGAAGAATTGACAATTTGGACCTCATCAGAATTAAAAACTTTTGCTTTGCAAAAATCCTGTGAGGACGATGAAAAAACAAGCTACAGACTTGGGAAAAATATTTGCAAGGGACATATCTGGCAAACGACCATTATTTAGAATATATAAAGAGCTCTCAAAAGTCAACAGTAAAAAAGCAAACAATTCGTTTAAAAAATGAGCAGACAGGAACATGCACTTTGCTGAAGAATATACAGATGGTAAATACGTGCATAAAGATATGTTCAACAAAATTAGCCATTAGGTAAATGCAAATTAAAACCACAGTGAGATGTCATAACACACTATCAGAAAGACAAAAACAAAAAAGAGTGATAATGCCAAATGTTGGCAAGGATGCTGAGAAACCAGATAACTTGTAGTTTACTGGTGAGATGTGCAGCCACTCTGGAAAAGATTATTGCAGCCACTCACAAAACTAAACATACACTTGTCATACAACCCATCAGTTGTGTTCCTGGGTCTTTATCTCAAAGAAATGAAAATTTATGTTCACACAGTAACCTTACATGAATGTTCATTCATAGCAGCTTTATTCATAAAAGCCCCAAACTGGAACCTCTCCAAATGTCCTTCAGTGGGTGAATGTTTAATTAAAGTGTGGTACTAGTCAGCAATAAAAAGAAATGAACTGTTGATACATTCAACAATGTGGATAGATCTCAACTAATTCTACTGAGTAGAATAAGACAATCTGGGAAGTTTATATTGCATGATTCCTTCTATATAATATTTATGAATTGGGGACGCCTGGGTGGCTCAGTCATTAAGCGTCTGCCTTCGGCTCAGGTCATGATCCCAGCGTCCTGGAATCAAGTTCCCACAGAGTGGGAAGCCTGCTTCTCCCTCTAGCGCTCCCCATGTTTGTGTTCCCTCTCTCGCTGTATCTATCTCTGTCAAATGAATAAAATATTTAAAAAATTATAATATTTATGAATTGATAAACTATACAGGAGAACAGATTAGTGGTTGGCAAGGGATAGGGAAGGGAGGAGGGAGGGCGACAGTTATGACTATAAAAAGAGATCCTCATGATGGAAATCTTTTATATGTGTACTGTGATGGTGGTCACATAAACATATACATGTGAGAAAATCAGCACGAAGTATAAACATGCAAAAATTAGTGTATGTAAAACTGGTAAAATCTGAATAAGTTCAGTGGATTGCATCAACGTCAGTTTCCTGCTGGTGATATTGTACTGTAATATGCAAAATGTTAACTTTGGGGGAAACTAGGTGATTGGAGTAAAGGATCTCTTACTTCTCACAATTGCGTGTGAATCTATAATTAATCTCAAAATAGATTTTAAAATATCACTGTAGGTGCAGTGTAAGGATAGACGGATAATGAGGGTAGAATATACAAGCTTATTGGATCATTGAATGAGTGTGTGCATTTGGGGGTGCATGCAGGGAGGTGGTGAAGAACAGGACATGGTCTGTGAATGACCACGAGGTTTCTACCTTGGGCTTTATTCATCAGGAGAGAAAACTGAGTAGATGAGGAGGAGAGGTGATGAATTCAGTTTTGATCTTGCTGAGTTTATTTTCCATCAACCAAGCGGAGTATATAAAATGAGAATACAAGAAGGAAGAACAGGAATCCCTGGGCAAGAGAAACGTAGAGAATGAGAGAATGTTCTGCCGGTTTTGTATACATACTCTTCATATAGCATTTCAATGCATGAACGAATAGTTGAAATATCAGGGTCACTGGTATATCACAACAAGGGAACTTTTGAACTAAGAAAAGGGTAAACATAGCGATACCTGTGGGAATTTCAAATACAGGGTGGATGAAATAATTTGCATTTCCATTAGGCATTAAAATAAAAAGGAATTGATATTGAGTACCATTTGTGTGTATCGAGTTCTACACTGGTGTTCAGAAGTATTATTGTTTAAACCTCACAATAGACTTAAAAAGTTTTATTATCTGCAACTTCTGAACAAAAGTTAAGTAATTTGCCAGATGAAACAACGCCTATGAGTAATTTCTTGGGCTAGAATTTGAATCTAGATGGGTTCAGCTTCTAAGCCTACATTTTTTCTGTTGTATCAAGAAGCTTGTGGAGAGTGGGGGAGAACAGATCTCAAAGTCTTCTTAAAAATTGTGGATTTTCTATTCTTGCTTATTTAAGGGTTTTTGTAGTATTAAACATCTATGTTTATATTTCTAAGTGTTCAGTTTCCTTCAGGGAACTTTTAAAGGCTCTATTTAGGGTCGCCTGCCTGGTGTTTATGGGAGGTCATGCCCGTTTGGCATCGATTGAATATTCATGGCTCTCCATTCTCTGGAGACACCTCTAATGCTGGCACCTTATTTTCTGGATTAAGAAGGGGTTCATTTTCTTACAGTAATTGTTAAGTAGTCTCCTCTTTATTTTTCAGTTAACATTTTTTTCATGTATGCAGGCTATGTAGATTTGTTAACAAGCATCTTTCACTGCAACTCACCCAAAGAGATAAACAGCAGGTGTTTTCGGTTCTGTGTTTCCAAACTTTCATGGTGCATTAGCTCTGACTTCATTAACTACTAACATGGGATTCCCCAAACCTCTATACCAGTAAGTAAGTAAATAAAAATATCTTTCCATCTCTACAAAAAATCCTGCACATTAGAAAGTTTGTTTTTCTCCTTCTCTGGTGAGTTTCTGTATACTCTATTTTTTGTTAGTATCCTTTTGTTGAGGTATTCCATTTCAGATTTTTAAGGTTAACACATCCCGCCTAAGATCTCTAGGGCTTTAAAGTCAATTCAAGACTATACATCACAGTCTACTTACTTTTCAAACTAAGAACAAAGGAAGCCTTGAAAAGGTAACTTTTAGGTAAAAACTAGACTCCCCCCCTTAATCAATATAGATGAAGTCTCACTATTTCTAAAGACCTTTATCATCACTATTGTTCCATAATCGAAATTTAATTTTCAAAGGCATTTCAACAGGAAACTCTCCACATCTCCTCCCATAGCCATGGAAATGTAGACTCGAGTCTGGGTAGTGTATCTCACATAAATACTAAAAAGGTGGATGGAGAGTGGGGGATTGAGGATGTTTATGTGATCTGATCTTTTTTGGGATCTTCACTTCATTTTGATCCTTCACCTTTCCAAAGCATCCAAACCGTAGGTGTAAATTTAACTTCTCTCCATTCACGCCATCTAGTGGTTATAAGTGGTATATGTTTGGTTTTAAGGAAGATTCCTAATGACTGGGCGGGTGGGGGGGGGGACGGGGTACACGAAAAACAAAACGGTTGGTCGCGACAGTTTCCTAGTCTCTCACCCCATCACTTACCCCGCACACGGACACCTTTATAAAACTACTTTAACCATTTTAGAGATGTGCAGAGATACGCAGAGAGAAGGAAGGGGACGCACACTCACAGAGACTCACGCCCCTTGACGCTGACATTTAGAAAAGGGTTCTAAATCCTTCCTGTCATTCTCAAAGGACGAGAAAGGAGTTGTGGCAAGACCTAGTCCGAGAGGACTGTCTGACTTTTCAGCAAGTTGGATAGATGACATATTAGGTCCTGCAACGTTCCACATCTGGTTTGAACAAATAAAAAGAGAAAGAGGGAAAAGCACTTAAAAATTCCGCCGCGGGGCTCTGCAGGTCTTGCTACCCAGTAGCCCCCAGAAGACAACCAATTCCTGCGCGTTCCGCTCCGCTCACCCTCCTTCCCAGCTTCTCTCTCTCTCTCTTTTTCCCTTTTTTCCCACGCTCGCCTTGAACCGGGTCCCAGGGAGGCAGAAGCAAGGCACCGGTCCCCTTCCTCCTCTGCTCCACCAAACCACCGCAGCCGAGCGCGTGAAGCTTCCCTTTGTTCATTCAGGCTGCTCTCCTCCCCGGCAGATCCACCTGGATGCTCTCCCTCGGTGACATTTTGCGCCGGGGCTGGTGGGTGGCTGGGGTGGAGCGAGAGGAGCCCGAGGGGGCGGAGGCGGAGAAAGGTCAAGCCGAGGGAAAGGCAGGAGACGCCTTTCATAACCTGCGTGGTGGGGCGTGCGCGCGGTTATTTATTTATTTTCTCCTTATTTATTGATCGCACGAGCAGAGCGGCGCGGGGAGCCGGGGGAGATGCAGGACCACCCACTGGCGGGGAAGCAGCCAGCCGCCCTCCCGCGCCCCCGCGCTGCCGAGCGCCTCCTGCCTCTGCGCTCCGGTGATTGCCGGTGCCGGGCCCGGCACCGGCTTCGGCCCCGGCCCCGCCGTGCTGCTGCCGCCGCCGCCGCCCGCCCGGCCGCCCCGCAGCCTCGCAGCGCCGCAGCCCCGCACCGCCCGGCTCGGGCCCCGGCGACAGCGGCGGCGCAGTAAGTTGGCAGGAGCGAGTCCCCTCCGTTCTCGCCTCCCCCGCACCTTTTGAACTTGTTGCTGCTGCTCGGCTCGCCTGCGCCTGGCTTTTGGAAGGTGAAAAGGAGGAGGGAAGCATAGAGGGATGGGGGAAGGGGAAGAAGAGCTCGCTTGAGCTTTATTTATGCTGTCTGAGCGCATCGGATTCGGCTGCTCGGGAGCTGCTTTCTCTGCTTTTCCCTTTCCGGGTGCACGGCGAGGAGAAAGTCTCTATGCAACTCAGCCCCGGCGCGCACTCTGCCAGGTATGTACCGCGAGCGAGGCGCGTTCTGCGTGGAAGCAGATGCTGCTGCTGCCGCCGCCGTCGCGGCGGCGGCTGCCAGCTCCCGGCTTCTGTAACTGTCACACTGCACCTGAGCTGAACTTGAAAAGAGAGTGAAGGGGCGATTGGGCAGACACTTTTGACAGACACAGGGGTGCTTGTAGACGTGGGGGAGGAGGATCTGTATTAACGCCCCCCACCGTGCCCACCGCACAGCACCTCCATCTCTGCAAACACGGCCCAAGGAGTAGAGGCGGCGACCGGACTCCCAAAGAGACATGGGGCAGCGGCTGTGACCGCATCTCGGAAGCTACAACAACAGGTCGCCTTTCTGAGACTCCTTTGGCGGGAAGGGCCACTTGGAAAGGGAAGGTTTGAAAGACCTAAAGGGGAAGGTGGAAGGGTTCTCTAAATCATCAAAAGAATACCACTGAGTGACTACCCTTCGTTTTCTCTATCCTACACGACGCATACTGACCCTACATTATCCAGACTGTGTCAGGGGAGAACTCAGACACCTGTTTGAAGAAATTGCTGCATCTAGAGTCACTTGTGTACTTATTTGTGACAGGAGTGGCCTGGTTCAACTGCTGGAAGGGGTTTGGTTAGGTTCTGCTGGGCGTGATTGTTAGGACATTGTATTTTCTTCTTCCTACTACGAATTCCTGTGTTGGAGGGAAACTTGCCCTTCTGCGAACTGTGACTTCCCCAGAAACCCTACGTTGGCATAGGAGTGATACTTCCGGACCTCATTTCTCAGTGGTATTTTGTTTGACGGGAGGAAGTGAGTGATTGTGGCTACTTTGCCCCGTCCTAGAGGCCTGACTGCCCTTCTTGCCTCCACGTCAAGGAACCATGGCGGCGGGTGTAGCAGCCTGGCTGCCCTTTGCCAGGGCAGCAGCCATTGGGTGGATGCCTGTGGCCTCGGGGCCCATGCCAGCTCCCCCGAGGCAGGAGAGAAAAAGGACTCAAGATGCTCTGATTGTGCTCAATGTGAGTGGCACCCGTTTCCAGACATGGCAGGACACCCTGGAACGCTATCCAGACACTCTGCTGGGCAGTTCTGAGAGGGACTTCTTCTACCATCCGGAAACTCAGCAGTATTTTTTTGACCGTGACCCAGACATCTTCCGCCATATTTTGAATTTCTACCGCACCGGGAAGCTCCACTATCCTCGCCATGAGTGCATCTCTGCTTATGATGAAGAATTGGCCTTCTTTGGCCTCATCCCAGAGATTATTGGCGACTGCTGTTATGAGGAGTACAAGGACCGCAGGCGGGAGAACGCGGAGCGTCTGCAGGACGACGCAGATACTGACAACACCGGAGAGAGCACGCTGCCCACTATGACTGCTCGGCAGAGGGTCTGGAGAGCATTTGAGAACCCCCACACCAGCACAATGGCCCTGGTGTTCTACTATGTTACAGGGTTTTTCATTGCTGTCTCAGTCATCGCGAATGTGGTAGAAACAGTGCCATGCGGGTCTAGCCCCGGGCACATTAAAGAACTGCCTTGTGGGGAGCGGTATGCAGTGGCCTTCTTTTGCTTGGATACAGCCTGCGTCATGATCTTCACAGTTGAGTACTTGCTTCGCCTGGCTGCAGCACCTAGTCGTTACCGTTTTGTGCGTAGTGTCATGAGTATCATCGATGTGGTAGCCATCCTGCCTTATTACATCGGGCTGGTGATGACAGACAATGAGGATGTCAGCGGAGCCTTTGTCACGCTCCGAGTCTTCCGGGTCTTCCGGATCTTTAAGTTTTCCCGCCACTCTCAAGGCCTGCGCATCCTGGGGTACACACTGAAGAGTTGTGCCTCAGAATTGGGCTTCTTGCTCTTCTCGCTCACCATGGCTATCATCATTTTTGCTACAGTCATGTTCTACGCAGAGAAGGGGTCTTCAGCCAGCAAGTTCACCAGCATCCCTGCTGCCTTCTGGTATACCATCGTCACCATGACTACACTAGGGTAGGTGCCATCAAGGGAAATGGGATGGAGGTTGAGTGTATGTGAAGTGATTGTGGACCCAGTAAGGTTATATAATTCAGAGGAAATATCTCTTTTCTAAATGGGTTTAGGAAAGCACTTTCCAAATGATTGTGAGTAACTCTTTCTGTATGAAATGGGTATGATATAACGATTGAAGTATTTAGGGGATTTGCTAGCAAATGTTGAGTATTGATGCCTAAAAGTGATAAATACACAAAGAAATTTTAGAATTTCTGAATATGGGGAAGATAATATTATATATATATATCAATACATGAAGATATGATAATGAAAAACACAAAATTCGTGCCCAAATAAAGGTATGAATATGCATAATATGTATTGAAATGCCTAGAAAGTATTCCAGTGTATTCAAGTGAAAAGTTTTCATATATATTTGAAGTATTATTTTCATATAAATAGATAGTTTTGGCATTCATTTTTCCTCTAAGAACCATAATTCTTAATTTACAACATTATAAAACATGGATTATAGATATCATTATCCAGGGATTTTGTAGTATCTATGTACATATTCATATACATGCATTTTCATTTTGGCTGATAGGTTATGCAGTTTTAGAGTATCAGGGATGGAACTGGTCAACTCTACAAAATGAAGTAGAATGATATTTGCAACATATTTAAGACTATAGGTTCATAGTTTCAGAAAAAGAAGTCAATGACTATCACTCAGGCAGTCTTTTTTTTTAGAAACTACAGATCCCATCAGGCAATGGACCTATGACCATTGAATACACATAGAAGACAGAGTAGTATCTGGTGAGACTGATGGTCACCAGGGGCCGATTGTATTATAGAATTTTGTGCGCTCTAATTTCCTTCTAGAATTCTTCTGTGTATTCTTTTTTTTGGGGGGTGATGGTGTTTTGCAACCAATGGGGCATATCCCAGATTAATGTTTTTTTTCAAAAAATAAATATGAATCTAGGATTAAGATTTTTTTTAGATGGTAGAAAAAAGGAAAAGTATGAAATGATTAGTGTTACTCAAACTGCAGAAAAGTAGCACAATATATATATTATAGGCTCTAATAAAATAAAATGGTTAGAGCCTTTTACTTTTATGAGTTCTTAGGTAAGCCAGGTAATGATGTTAGTGCCCCTTCTTCAGCTTTATGCTGCTTTTCTTGCATAGTTAATCAGTTCAAAAAGGGTTTGGTAATGGCTGTAGGAAAAAGTTATTTCCAAGGTTGCTTTTTAAAGTTTTGTTTCTGGCTCATTTAATTGTCTTCTTTAGATGACAATGTGGTTATAAAGTCAACTTAATTGCATTAGCCATATTGTGTTGAACAGAAATTCTCATATTGTCATACGGCCAACTAATGGAATATTTCATATGTGAAGAATTTTTGGCTAAGTTAATCAAGAAATTGTGCTAAACTAAAGTACACTACTTGTGATTTTGATTTAGTTTCACATATTTTTTTAAGACCTACTGGTTCATTAAAAAAAATGAATGAGTGAAAATTCATATCCAACTGCTTATATGTCCATTTTATCTTGTTGGTAGTTTTGTGACAAATTTTGAAGGTGCAGTATAGGTGCTTATTTCTTCTCAAAGAAAATTTTATATATGTGTGTGGTTTTGAGTCTTGTTGTCTTTTTGTCATATGAAATCTTTGTTAGGGACAATCGGATAGTGAAAATCACTATCAGGACTTCAAATCAGAAATACATATGAATAGAAAGAGAACTCTGTTTTAAGAGGAATTAAAGAAACATTAAAAGGAAATATATATTTTTTTAAATTTGGTGTCTATGGTAGTGTTCTTCATGAAGTATCAGTGAATCATTTTAATTAAATTTTATTAAGTTAATCATTTAATACCATATACTGTGTATATGAATATCGGTATTATAATGAATGTTGATGAGATGCTAATTTCATCTGGCTAGAAGTTCAATTCTAGACATGAGAAGTTACTATTATTTTAAAATTTGTTTCCTGAAATGACTTTAATTTTTTTTATTTTATTTTGAAATTTAGTTTTGCTTTCAGGAAGAAAAAGAGGAAAGTATTAGCTCTTAATGATTTTTTTACTATATAAATAAAATATTTATAAGCATCTACTTTTTGAAATGATTTAAGAAACTGAATCATAATGCCCATGTCAAATCTATGAAATGGATTTAGTTCTTGTGTTCTGTATGTAAGTAGATTAGAAGAATTAAGTATATACACTCTCTCAAAACTTGGAAGCAAAATGGTAGTTACTTTTAAGACTTAAGTTTCATTGAAGTTGAAAATTTTAATTTTCAGGAAATTAAACTAATTAATGATCTGATGGAATATGGCAGTCATACTTTTAAGATGTAGAAATGTTGATGCAATCAAAGTATAATCCATTTATTGAAAAATATATATGAACATTTAAGAAAGTATATGCTTTATAATATAGCAAAAGTTTCTTAGAAAGACATCTTCAGTTCCTCACCAAAATATAGTTATAATGTATTTTATTTTCCTAGAGAAATAGATTTTTGTTTTAAAGATCCTGCCTTTTTGGTGTCTTTGGTTGCATTGTGACTCAACGGCTTTATTTAAGAAGAGAAAATATTCAACAAAAGCTATTGCCTGAATTTATTTTTTCACTGTGGTTTTATACTTAAAAGCTGAAGTGTCAGCCATAAACTTTCCGGAAAATATGCAGTAGTTTGAGTTAATAATCAAGCTGTGTCTGCTAGATGACCAAGAATTCCCCATTACACTTTCTGAGCCCTTTTTACTTGGCTGTTATTTTTAATTGAGCTAATATTCATCAATAGATCATAATAGATGTGAAAATGGAATCCTAAACAGTGGTTATCAAAAATCTAGCTCATATAAACATTATCTACATGAGAAGAAAAGATGAGAGCTTTGTAATTCAGGACTGGCAGAATTATCTACTTCTCAGGTGGGTTTTGGTCTGAAGAAATGAGCAGGTCTATCTTAGAACTATTGTGTATTCATCTAATCATTTTTGTGCTCCCTGAAATCTCAAACATATCACACATTATAACTTAACCATGCTTGTTATGTAACTGATTATTCAATTTGCCAGTAAAATTAATGCTTTGAAGTATAATTTTAAGCCTACCCATTTCCTATTAAAGTAAGAAACATTAAAAGCACAGTTTTAAAAAATCTGTGACAGAAAGAATATCAGAAAGATTTTTTAGACCAGTGTTCAGATTGGGTAGCCATCTATATCTGTTCTTCCATTTCATCTTCTCTTTCTCTGCATATTTATTGACCTTCACTGGCCCTCAGTACCCTTTCACTCTCCCGCCTCCCTCCTTTCCATAATGTGAACCCTAATTGCTTCCTTAAACAGCCCTGGGAGGAAAAGAAACTGAAATTCCTCTTTTGTCCTAATGACCTTTGGCAGATAGCATCCAGGTGTTATTTTTCATTCAGGTGGTAGTACTCAAATTGTGCCAAATTTAGGAAATTTTCAAATGTTAGTCAATAATCAAAAATGATTTTGTAAAAAATATTTAACAAGTTTACCACTGTACCTCAGGTTCATGACTTGTGAGTTAGAAGCGGTACCAGGTGGCACATTAAATAATTTGAGAAGCTTGTATGCTAGGCAACATCTGCGTTTTTGGTCACAATTACTAACCATTTAGACCCTTGGTTTAAAAACAGAAGTATTGGGTGCCTGGGTGGCTCAGATGATTAAGCGTCTGCCTTCGGCTCAGGTCATGGTTCCGGGGTCCTGGGATCGAGTCCCACATCGGGCTCCCTGCTCCTTGGGAGCCTGCTTCTCCCTCTGCCTCCCTCTCTCTGTCTCTCATGAATAAATAAATAAAATCTTAAAAAAAATAAAATAAAATAAAAACAGAAGTATTACTCATAACATAAAACTTAAGAACTTGAGAAGTATAATTTCTGTGGTCCACCACTTCTTTAATTTTAAAACAGAGTTGTTTTATCAAAGTTTTCAGTATGGGAAAGAAAGCCACTATGTGGCATTTCTGTAAAGTTTATGTTTAAAATGCAACTCTATGGAGTGCCTGTGTGGCTCAGTCAGTTAAGCGTCTGCCTTTGGCTCAGGTCTTGATCCCAGGGTCCTGGGATTGAGTCCCACATCGGGCTCCCCACTGAGCAGGGAGCCTGTTTTTTTCCCTCTGCCTGCCCCTCCCCCTGCTGTGCTCTTTCTCTCTCTCTCTCTCTGTCAAATAAATAAATAAAATCTTAAAAAAATACAACGTTATGATTTTAACTACATACATTATATTCTGATTTCTAAACAAATCTAGGAAAAAAGTTCATCTGGGGCGCCTGGGTGGCTCAGTTGGTTAAGTGACTGCCTTTGGCTCAGGTCATGATCCTGGAGTCCCGGGATCGAATCACACATCGGGCTCGCTGCTCAGTGGGCAGTCAGCTTCTCCCTCTGACCCTCCCCCCTCTCATGTTCTCTCTCTCTCCCATTCTCGCTCTCAAATAAATAAATAAATAAATAAAATCTTAAAAAAAAGTCCATCTGTAGTGTGCTATCATCAGAAACAAATGTAGTAGAAGTACATCTGTGCTCTCAGAAAACTCAGAGTAGTCCATTTATAAGACTAAAAAACTAGCTCTATAATATTTCGATTTTAATAGGTTTGATAAATTGCTATTTTAAGGAACAAGTACACAAAATAGTTTTTCATCTCAGTATTCCTAACAATGTATCAATATCAGGGTGTTCTCTTTTTAGAGTGGCATGATTGGAGAGGGATTATATATAAAAATATGTCACATGTTTTATGTACATACAAATTTTATATATCATATACAACATATAAATATATTAAATATGTTACATGTTATATATCTTCTAATATATATGTTACATAACATATATGTTGTTAAATATATATTATTAAAAAGAAGAATGAACTCTTAAATATTTTCCTGCTACCAATCACTATTCTGACTACATGTTGGGAGTAAACTTGCAGAATTATTTACATAGAAACTTTTGGTTTACCCAGTTATTACTCAGGTAGAATTACTTTCCCCTGCATCAGCATCTGCACATAAATATTGCTAGCATGCAAGGTGGGAAGTACCAAATGTATCTTTCAGATGAGGAGCCATGCTATGGGTAACACCCACTTTTATTTTTGCGTACTATGTGATAGTGTGTATGACTTTTTTTTTTTTTTTAAGGAAAGCGCACACCATATGATGGGGCAGGGAGGGGCAGAGGAGAGGGAAGCGAGAATCTCAAGCAGGCTCCATGGTCAGTGCAGAGTCCGACTAGGGGCTGGATCTCACAACCCTGAGATCATGACCTAAGCAGAAATCAAGAGTCAGATGCTTAACTGACTGAGTCACCCAGGCTCCCCGCAGACTGTGACATATATTTTTATAAAATTCTTTATAGATCATGTTAATTGGGGGAGTTGAAAATGAACTTTTAAAGAAATGTAGAGAAATGTGATATGCATTACAGGTAACCAAATCTGAACTGTCTTTATTTTGTTTTAGTCATCATTTGAATATAGGTAGTATATGACATGACATACATATGTATTTTTTAAATGTGTGTATTTACCTAGTATTTTCCTTTTTTTTTTGTTTAATAAGTATTTACTTGGTTGCCAAGAAGAGGTATGTCAGGAAAAGATAATATGTGTTCCATCAACACAGCACACTAGAGTAGGGCTATTTTCTAATTCTCAGTGGGTCTGTTATGATATATATATATATTTTTTCTTTTCAGGATTTCCCTTTAGACTACAGGTTAACTTGATCTTATTTTATTTGTAGAGTTATTTCATTTAATTCTGATGCCATGTATGTATATTTGTGTAAACTTTCCTTGCAATTATATTCATCTTTGACAATGAGTTAATGAACTTCACATTTCCTATTACCTAATCTGAATTCCTGTGAAAAGAAATTTAGCTGTTATTTATTTAAAATCCATCATTTTACACATTTTTGGGGCTTACTGAGAGTGACTTAATTAAACAGCAGCAGCATTTTTTTGTTTCATGTTTTTACTTATTTTTTTTTCTGAAGACCTTAAAACATTATCCAGGAATATGTAATAATAACTAACTGGGGATTACTGCTGATGCTACAGGGATAAGAAAAGGAATACATTCTCTCTTTATTTTATTAGCGTAATGCATTTGCTCTTGTGACTCACACCACATTTCTCAGTATCACTGCTAGCTCTGCATTTACTTACACAGTTACTGGGGTTTAACCTGATGGTGCCCAACTGACATAATAAAAGTATGTGTTCTTATTCGTGAACCATTAGGCCATTTGGAAGCAAGCTATATGGTGGTAAGTATTTTACCTGGCCTGATGAAGAAGAAAATAAATCAATTTTTTGCTTGAATTGCCTAAAAAAGAGTTGGCCTATGAGTTGTTAAAAATGATACAGTTTAACTTCTATTTCATTGAAAGAACAGGAATGGTGGAAAGAATATTCACCAGAAAGGAAGTAATATTTATCCTTCAGAGCTATAATGATGATTTTACTCTTTTTTCCCCCAACTCTTCATATGTCTTATACTGTTTTCTGAGCACTACATACAAATATATAGTATATACTATATAGTTTTTTATATCTAGTGTATGTATATATGTATATATTATTTAAATTTATTTAAATACATAAGTATGTATTTGTATTATATATATGTGTATATATATATGACCATTGCTATCCCATTGGCTGCAGTAGCTAGATTTGACAGTGTGGGATATGGTCTGGTATTGAAAAGAAACCCATGGGTACAACACCATCTCTACATTTCTGTGCACATTGAGACTGTCCCTTGCTTTAGTAGATCCCATTGGAATGTTACCCTTTAGTCTCTTCCTTTGAGAACCAGACTCCAACCATGATCTTCTCCATGAAGCCTTCTCAATCCCATGCCGACATCATCTATAGTTAGGATTTTACTTGACATTAGTAAGTGCAATTTTATATATAAGTTATGGTTTGCTTCTTGCCTTCTTAACTAGATTGAAAGGCTTTTGACGTATGGGTCTATACCTTTTGGGGACTTATCACCTACTAGTTCAGTGCCTACATGTAGAAAAATCTATATTAAAGCTTTGCAGGCCACGGTACGAGGTGATACCTGCACACCATGGAGAGCTCCTTAGCTGTGGAATGGTACCATCTCAACACTGGCAATAGTTTACTAATCTAATCTTTTGCTTCGTTCAGTGTTAGGAAGAATTGGATTTTATTATTTGAGTATTTTGTCTTTGTACTACAATCTACCTTCTTTAGACTTGGGAGAACTATGAGACTCCTCTACTCTTTGATCTGTAATTTTCTTCAAAAGTTAGAATTAATGGCTGTCAATGGCTATTTCCTTAATCAGTTTTCTTCCTGGTGAAGGCTGGTAAATTGCAGAGGACTCTAGGAAGCATACGGGGATATCTTATAACGCAAACGAATCAGCACAGAAATGTTCTGCCTTGTCTTTCAACCTCAGTTCCCACAGTAAACATGAGCTGGCACTTTTTTCTTTATCCCAGGCCACTCGTTTATGCATAAAATGGAATTGTTTAAAAATAGTGAACTGTTGTCTATAAATGACACATAAGATAAATGTAGTCTATCTGAAAGAAGAAGTTCCTATTTGAAGTGATTAAAAGGCAGGTATACAAAATGTAAACATACATGTAGATGCATATCCTGGCATGGTACAGTGCACTTTGCATTGGGAATTTTGACATGTCTGTTATGTAAAGAAGATCTGAATTATAAAAAGTGTGGAGAGAATAGGGAGTGAATTATCAGAAGTTAATAACGAGAAAGAATAACATTGAAAGAGTAGGATGACAGTTGAAATAATGTCAAATAGAAGGGGAAGGTTTTGTTCTAAAAGTGAAAGGTCTTGTCTTTTTTGCTCTCATGTGGGCCTGATTCTTCCATTGTCCTCATTTTCTTCACTTTTAAGAATAACAATAATCGTGCTTTTGGGAACCCACAGTTTTATCAGTAGCATATACTCTCAGCAAATCAAAATGTGACTCATGGAGTTCATTTCAATTTAAGAGACTTGTTGATCATTGACCACAGCAGTAAACAGAACTGCCAATTTCCTGACCTTAAGAACCATGTATTCTAGTAGCAGAGGCAGAAAGTAATATATAATTCCAAGTAGCTGTGGGTGCTACAAACAAAATAAACGGGGTAAGAGTGTATTGTTTTGGGTAGGAGACAGACAAGACCTTTCCAGTGGGAATATTGGAGCTGTTGGCTAACTGAAGGGATGAAATGAGTTCTGTGACTATCTGGATAAAGAGCTTTAGATGAAGAGAGAAAAGGAGTACAAAGACCTCAAGGTGAGAGGAGGCTTGGTGTATTCCACCTAAGGCCACTGTAATTAAAGCAAAGAGAGGGAGGGGCTTAGTAGCAAATGCTATCTGAAAGGTAGTAAGGACAAGATGATGTGGGACATTGTAGACCATAGTAAAGACTTCTGGATTTATTCAAGACATAATGGGGACACATTTGAGAATTATGAGCATGGTAAAGATAGGGTATGATTTTTGTATTAAAATGAGCACAAGCTCTGGAACATTTAACATTTTTTTAAATGGTCATTTTAACATTAATTTCTTCACCGTATATAAATCCTCACCATTAGATTCATTATACTTACCTTAACTTGAAATTTATATCCAGTTATTCATGAGATTTTCCAGAAAAATGGAGTATTTTATAAGAATACGTGATTAAAGTATTCCCAACTGACAAAAATAAAACTAGTTCAAATGAGAAAATGAATTCTACACATTAGCTAAAAAGACAGAAGTGTTTCTCAATAGATATGGAGCTATCTGGGAAATGACTGGGGATTATTATTTATTTTGAATGTAGATTTGCAGACTTATAGTTGTCAATTCTAATGTTTGTGTTCAAGAAAGTCATATATACTTTGGATTCTATTTAAAGAATTTTCATTCCTCTCTCACTTTGCAGTAGGTACATGTTCCCTGTTCAGGTGTTTGGTTGTTTCTGTGAGTCTGAAAGAAAAAAGGGTTTACATGTCTTAAAAAAATGCCAGAGGATATGTATTTTTAAAGCCAAATTAAGTTGGAACCATGCATGTAGCTGATGTGTATATGTAATGAAACTTACAGAGGCATTGCTTTGGTAAAAATCACCATGCTGGAGAATAAAATGTAAACATGAATGCATAATTGGAGAGCACTTGGGTTTGGAAGAACAAGAAATGGATTAACAACATAAAAATGCAAAAAAAAAAAAAAATTTGTGTGTGTGTGTTTCCCAGATGAGCAACTTGTGAAAATAGTTCCTGACTCTAAGGGAAGTCAGCATCTCACTTTGGCATTGTTTCCATCAAAACATCTGTCCTTCAGATAATTCTGCATCCTACTCAGTACTTCTATCTGGAGACTTGATTTCTGATGATATAAGCTAGGGTTCATGAGGGTCATCACAAAGGAAAAAGTCCTGGTATTCCCTGTCCTTTGCATGTGAAATTGATCATGACAATTACACTGTGATAATTACTAGCCTTTCTTTATTTTGAATGGGGAACTGGTTTCTTTTCATCTTGATGCAGAAATTGAAACTATGTAACCCTATACCATGTTAATACATTTTGGAAAAAGAAAATCCTTATGCCTATTGTTTTAGATCATACCGTGGAACTTTTGTTTCCAATTCTTACCAAATGTGGTGTTTGGGAATGAAAAGTAAACACATGTATTTGTATTCTTCTTAACTTAGATCAACCTAGTAATGCACTATTGGACACTATAATGCATATGGTTAGATGTAATTTTCTGACACTATTGGGTCAGAAAAAAATATCTTATGGACTCTCACAAATGTTTGGTTTCCTGCTTCAGTCTGAAGGTATTAAAATCATGGAATTTTGATTTGCAGGGATCTTTAGAAGTCATCTTGTGGAAACTTCTCAGTTTATACTTGAAAAAACTAGGAAACAAAACCACAAAGCTAGTTAGTGGAAGAAAAGCTTGATTTCTAGGGACTCTTTTGAAGTCTAATGCTCTTTAGGGCACAATTCACTGAAGTCTTTTTTCCTCCATCTTTCTTTCTCTATTGTATAATCTACTTTCACCATTAAACAAAATATTACAAAGCAGAACAGTAAAACCAAGTAGTGTACATATATATAACTAGTTCATAGCCCCCCATTAGATAAAAAGTTATATATATATTCCCCATTTATACAATAAATTATATATATAAAACTATGAACTAATGTAGATAAACAAATCCATGCAATAAGTCTCATCTTGTCATTCTTCCCTTGGTCATCTGCTACTTGTTAAATCTTTTAGAAATTAAAGGGAATTAATTATTAAATTGAAGTTTCAACTCTGAATTTTAGACAATTATCTAAAGTTATGATTTTGTTAATTTTAATATCAGTGGTGTTGAAACCAGGCCATGAAATCAGTGTCGAATCATTTGTTTGACCTGCTTTAGTCTGAAAAAATGGAATTCAAATTTTAGAATATCAGATGCATTCATAATTTGCCCCCCAAAAATTGTGTTATGTTTTCTTCATTAAGTGAAATACTATGTTAAGGTTCAAATGAAAGAATATTTTAAAATATTTTTCAATTAAACAGCATAACAATGAATATATTTTGAGGAGATCATCTCAAGATTGTTTCTATAGTACATTTCCACTTTGAAAAACATATAAAATATGTTTTTTTAATCCCTGGAATTATTAAAGGGAAAACAACTCCTTCTTTAATTCCCTTGAATTGTTTAAAAAGTTAATATTCTGAAAAAATAGTAAGCAGATACATCTAGTACTTTGGGGGAAATCTTCAAGATGAAGGCTAATTGATAAATCATAAGAGGACCTTGCATTTCAATAGAATATATTTAAAAGAGCTAAGCCTTTGATACTGTTTGCTTGGAGAGCTAAGCCAAGATGCATTGCTTTTGTTTTACTCCAGATACACGGAATTTAACTAATTATCTTTTTTTTTTCATGACGCACTTCTATCATTCATAGCCCTCTTTATCATTTTATTTGTTTAATAAATTTTAATAATGTGATATGCACACTTAATATGCACAGGTGAGAGCCTACCCCCAAACTAAAGCTATATCATTGATATTAACCTACATCTAAACATTAGCACCTCTTTTTCCCCTTGTGTCCCACTGTCTTTGTCTACTGGAGATAACCATCATCCTGTATCCTGTATTTATGATTCTTAAAACTATATTTTTAATTGGGAGATTTTGTTAACTTTATGAAAGGCTATCATTTGCACACAATCTTTTGGGCTCTTGCATGTAATATATCACCAAGGTTCATCTGTATTATTGCTATGCATTATAATCCATTTTTTTGCTACTATATAATATCTTTTTCCATTATGTGATTATTCCACAGTTTATTCAACACCTCTGTCTTTAGTGCCTTTCAGGTTAGTTCTAGGGTTCTTTTTTGTTTGTTTGTTTTTTGTTTTTTGGTAGAGTACTGATATGCAAATTGTTGGCATGTGCAAATGTTTTTCTTCTGTATATAACCTGGAGTGAAATTGGTGGGTCATAGGTATGAATGTTTAACTTTGGGGGATGAAGCCAAATTTTTCCAAAGTTGCTGCATCAATTGATACTTCTGCTAGCCACAAATTAATAAATAAAACTTCAGAAAAGATGATTTCTATGAGGCAGTGAGATGCAATGGGAAGAGGAAGTGCATATGGTTAGATGTAAGTTACTATGAAGAAATTAAGAATGGCTTTTTTATTGGCATTGTTTCTACCTTGATCTTTTTGAAATGAGCAGGTAATATAATTGTAGCAGTCCTAACTTGCCTTGTGTTTAACCCCATTACTTGTAGTTGGATTTTTCTTTTTCTTTCAACCTGAAAAGGTTTACTCTGGTAAACATTGCATTTATATTTCCACAATGTGAAATATTTTGTTAACTTTAACATTGTGTTTGAACTCAAGGCCAATAATATGAAAACATCAAACCTGAAAATATCTTGAAAGGCTTTGTTTTATTCATTCATGTGAAATTAAGAATGAGTATTGAAAATGATATTCAGTTGGCTTTCTGACACTTTATAGTATTTTATAAAATGTTACATGTAACTTTCTACAAATGTGTACAACCAAGAAACTGTTCAGATCTCCATTCATATTTTCTAATTTGTCACAAAGTTACGGCAGTTAGAAAAAACTGTGCTGATTTCAAGGCACCTCATAGACATTTAGAAGGAGATGCATTACTGTGAAACAGGATATATGAGTAAATGTCAAGAGGAAATTACCTCCATTTCAGGAAATTCTTAATTATGGAAATTAAAATGAATATTATTTCCAGTTCTCCGTGGATGACCTTGCATTTTTTTTAATGTTTGCAATAAAAGGCAAGTGTTTTGAAGAGCATAATTAACTTACAATGTATATATGTTGATCTGTTGTCTTTTTTAAAAGATAGCATTTGTGCTTTTGTCTTTAAAAATCACATGAATCTGATACAAAATGTCAGAAGATAACAGTAAATATTCTTATAAAAAAGAAAGAATATAATTTACAAAATGGCTATAAACTCTTTTCTATGGAAATAAGGCACTTTTTATTCAGGATTGGCACAGTGTTAGAGTAGTAAAAAGTGAAGTGCTATTGATTTCACAGAGAACTTTATTATTTTCATGTGAAGAGTCCAAATACCTTCATAATCACCTAAATGAAAAGTAAGATTATTTCGTTTCAGAATTAAAGGGTGTTGTTTTTTCAGTCAAGTAGCAAATTTTAGCAATGTGCTCTGAAATATACAATTTGAAGCCAAACTGAATAAATTAAGAAGTCATTTTGGACTATTCACATTACTTTTACTTCCATCTCCTTATTATTCTCCACATTATACAGTGTCCAGTTTCTGGATCTGTATCTGTTATTTATTTATTTAAAGATTTATTTATTTGTTTGCCAGAGAAAGAGAGAGCGCACAAGCAGGGGGAGTGGCAGGCTCCCCAGGGAGCAGGGAGCCCAATGCGGGACTCGATTCCAGATCCTGGGATCATGATCTGAGCCAAAGGCAGACACTTAACTGACTGAGCCACCCAGGCGCCCCTCTATATCTGTTATTTTAAATATTACCAAAATATGTGTTAAGGTATAGTGCATATATATATTTTTTTATTTTTTAAAGATTTTATTTATTTATTTGAGAGAGAGAAAATGAGAGAGAGCACGAGAGGGAAGAGGGTCAGAGGGAGAAGCAGACTCCTTGTTGAGCAGGGAGCCCGATGTGGGACTCAATCCCGGGACTCCAGGATCATGACCCGAGCCGAAGGCAGTCGCTTAACCGACTGAGCCACCCAGGCGCCCTCGTGCATATATATTTTTAAAAAACACAAACACATAGACATCAGTACAAAATGTATAAATATGTAAATAAGTATTATATACATGTTCATAAGTTGATATACACATACTGTCTCCTGTTATTTTTCTGGGAGGACACAATATGAACTATTGATAATACTTTTAAGTGGGGGAAGGACAATTTTATATTTCATTTTGTACCTTTTTGTATTATTTTTTTTCCCATTAGCCTACAGAACTTCTGTTAAAAAAGGACTCTGGTGACATTTGAGGCCTTTCTCTTCATATTTTTCTATGTAAAAACATTATCAGATGTTATTTAAAATTAGATCTCTTCTCCTACGATAACCCTTTTGATGACTCACTCAAAAAGGTCTTAAATATAGAGGGTAATATAATAGAAATGGCCTGGATTTAAATACCAGCTCAATGATGTTGGTCAAGTTACTTAAATTCTGTTTACCTAAGATTCCCCATTTGTAAAATAGGTAAGCAATACCTGCCTCATAGGGCTTTTATGGAAATCAAATGCAAATATGTAAAGTTCTTAAAACATTACCTTCTACAGAGGTGCTACATGAGGGATTATTATTATATTATGATTATTATTAAATACATAATATTAATATTAAATATAGTACATGTTTTTTTTGCATAAGAAAAAGTAGTAAGGGAGCAGGAGGAAACTTTGGGAAGTGATAAATATGTCTGTGGCCTTGATGATATGTTGGTTTCATGGGTGTATACTTATCCCCAAACTCATCAAATTGTAGACACTAAGTATGTATAGCTTGGAAGGAAAGGAAAAAGGAAAAGAGAAAGGAAAGGAAAGGAAAAAGGAAAGGAAGGGAGGGACGAAGGAGGGACGAAGGAGGGAAGGAAGGAAATAAACTAGGAATAGAAGGGGAAAAAGTCTCTAGTGGGTCACCCAGTAGACAATTAAGCAGGAAGTGATCCTTGAAAATGAAGAGATATTGAAGACACACCTTAAGCCCAGAGGTATTTCCTATTTAGAAACTGGAATTTTCAGTCATCCGATAAAACTTTTTGTTGTTGTTGAAAATTCAACATTTAATGAATTTGGATTACCAAATTACACAAAAACTTTATGTCTCTGGCAAACCTGTTTTGGAATTATATGCTTAATCATTCCTTTATTATTTTTTTAACTATGCCAATTTTCAAAGAGGATTTGAAACAATTTGCTGTCAAATGAACGAAAAGATTAAAGAAACAAGTGCCAACTATTAAAGATGAAAGGGGAAAACAATTATGGTAAATAAGACATTAGTGAACATAAAATCAGCTCTGAATTTCCTGGCAGCCAAAGGAGAAAAGGAAAGTGTGGCATGTTTCACAGCTCTATTTATCTAGGAAGGGAAAATATACTTCCTGAGGAGTTTCTTTTTAGAAGAGGTAAAGTCTAAGAAAATCTGGTCAGGTGGATCCTATAAGCTGGTTATTTACCAACATAATAAACAGTGTCTGCAGCAATTGTTTCACAAAATATTTAGAACTATTTTTGATTTGGCCTTTTTTATGCAAAGCAAATAATATTATAAGAATATAAAGGTATTTTCATAGGAAATATAAATGATGTGATCAAAAATATGTAACTTGCAGATAACAAGATTCATATGGAGAGTTCAGCAAATTCTGAGTGACGTTTCTCTCTGTTTGGACTGAAAGCCACCAGAATTAGGATCACCTGGGACACTTACTAAAAATGCATATTCTTGATGTTCACCTAAAACAATTTAAATACTCTCTGGAGATAGGAACCATGACAGCTGCATTTTTACTTCTCACCTCAAATTTTAAGAACCACTGATCTGGAAGAATGTATCTTGAGCCTATCTCTACTGTTATCATCCTGGAATATTACTGACCTTGAGCTGGAATTTTGAAATGAGGTAAAAACAAACCATGTAAAATAATGATCCAGACAAAGTAGCTAAAGTGATCGTTTTCAGTATGACTTAATCAATGTGTATAGAGAGAAACATAGGTAGAAATTCAACAATTTTGAATATAGGTGATAACCTGATTGATTCTTTATTGCAAAAGCCCTATTTTGTTCTGTGCTATGAAATAAAGTTTCATGGACAATAACTATTAGTACTAGTATTCTGGAGAGCAACTGGAATAAAGAAGACACAGCTGCTTCCTTCAGGGAATTTAGGGTTGTATGTTTTTAAAGTTATTGATTTCTTAACTGTCAGGGATGGGTGAATTGAGCTTTCCTTAGTGGAGGCCCAAGTTAACTGACCATTTGGTCATAATGAAAATAAAGAACATGGGATCTTGGTTCAGAGCCCCAGAAGAAGGGGAGAGCTTATGAGGAGTAACACAGCACCATGCATGAAGATAGTCTAAATCTCATGAGATGAAAATTTTCTTTGGGTAAATATTTTTTCTCCTTTTTTTCCCCTCTTTTTTTCTTCTATATAAACAGAAAGTTGATTTGAAAGGATTTACTTTCCAAAGATGATAATTTTTAATCACATGTTAAAGATTTGAACCCTGGAAGATCTAAAGATAGAAAACAAATTACTGATGGATTCTTAGATCATAATGGAGCATAAAAAGGGGTTTTATATAAAAATCTACTGAATGGGTGATTTGATGTTGAGCTTTTTAATTGGCTTTTCATGATGTTAGCCTGTCCAAAATGACTTTGTGTTCTTTCCTGGTAGATATAGGGAAGTATACATTAAGTTCTAGGTGCGGAGAGAACTATCTTGTGAAAGATCTGTTGAAGATCACCATGGCCAGGGATTGATGTTCACTTCTGTCTTGGAGGATGCTATCTTATTAGCTGTGGTTATGGGATTTCTGGTTATCAACATTGATAAAAAAAGGAAACCTATAGTCAAAAGTTGTGATTCAATTATAAAAGTTCTGATGAATATAATCTTATTCAAACTCAAATGTTGCTTACTTAGTGTTGAGATCAGGAGTTCTTTTTTTTTTTTTTTTTAAGATTTTATTTATTCATTTGTGTGAGAGACCGAGAGAGAACAAGCAGGGGGAGAGGGAGAGGGAGAAGCAGACTCTCTGCTGAGCAAGGAGCCCCATGTGGGACTCGATCCCAGGACCCCGGGATCATGACCTGAGCTGAAGGCAGACGCTTAACCATCTGAGCCACCCAGGCACCCTGAGATCAGGAGTTCTGACATGACATTTGAAATCTTGGATCGAGAAATGTGTAAGGAGATAATCTGACTCTTACAGTGGAGCAAGGAAGAGTCTACATTGATTGGACCCCTAATCTGTGGCAGGCACGACCCTTATAGACATAAACAGTATTATTTTTTCCTACCATATATTGACTGCCTCACTTGCTTTACTGTATTTTGATTCCTACTGGTAGGAGATAAATGAAAATATGAGAAATAATTAATAAAATAGAAAACATGAAATCAAAATTAGTAAAAGCACATTTAAGTTCAAACAGCTGGAACTAACATTAAGAAATCAGGCAAACTTTTAGCTCAAATAAGAAGCTGGAACCAAAACAATAGAACATGTTCTAAGAAGCAAATCTGAATTTTGACATACGAAGTTCTTCTGGGAGAATCCCAGAAAAGATCCAACAAAAAATTAATGTCCCTGATCCGGTATCCCAGCAAAAGAACCTTATGCTTCTATGAAAGATTGGAGCCTTGAGCCACAAGGTAAGTAAGTCTTCTTCCTGCAGAAAAGCTCAGTGGATTGGCCTAGAGCAGCTACTGTCCTTTCCCTGTGCCTTAGGTCAGATATCGATGTCAGCCAAATATCACACAGCCCTGCTTCCAAGTGCTGACCTGCTAGTGGAATCTCAAATATTGAGAACACATTTTTTTAACTTTTAATCCAAGATACATTTTAATTGGGTCTATAATTCTTGTCCACCTATATTCTATTATTATTTTTTTTTTTTTGAGAGAAAGAGAGAGCAAGAACACACACATGCTGGGGAGGGAGGGGGAGAGGGAGAGAGAGACTCTCAAGCAGGCTCCATGCTGAGCCCAAAGCCCCACCTGGGGCTCCATCTCATGACCTTGAGATCATGATCTGAGCCAAAACACTCCTCGCCTTTATTTTAGTTGATTTAAGAGGAAACGTTTTTACTGAAGAGCTAGGCATACAAAAACAAAAAAATCATTTGTTTCTACACTCTCCTTGTGTTTCTGTTTATTTATAGTATCTCTAGAGACCAAATAGGGGAAAAAAAAATCCATGGATCTATAATGCCCTAACTGTAGACTTGTGTTTAAGGTGCCTCAATATGCCTGCTGACAAAAGTTCTCTCTTCAAAGAACCTCAGACTTGAGGTTGAAATCTCCCCGACAGGTTTTATAACAATGGCTAGAACATTGCTTTGTGGGTCACAGATACTGAATAAAGATTTTTTTTTTTTATCTTTTTACTGTGGAGTTAAAGTTCCAATTCATTTTGGGAACTTAGCATCACTCATAATACAGTTGACCCTTGAACTGTGTGGGGTTTAAGGGTGCTGATGCCCCCCATGCACAGTCAAAAATCTGCAGGTGACTTTTGACTCCCCCAAAACTTAAACTTAACTACCAAAACTTAACTACCAATAGCCTATTGTTGAAAGCCTTGCTGGTAACATAGACAATCTATTAATGCATATTTTGTATATTCTTTTTATTATATACTATATTCTTAACAGTAAAGTAAGCTAGAGAAAAAATGTTTTTAAAGAAGTCATAAGAAGGAGAAAATACATTTAAAATACTGTATTTATCAAAGAAAATATGCATGCAAGTGGATTTGTGCAGTTCAAACCCGTGTTGTTCAAGAGTCACCTGTATTTCTAGCTGCTGCTCTCTCAACTACACATCCTGGAACATACAAGTAGCTACATACATAAGTAAAATTTCCACAGGTGCAATGTCTTCAGCTCTACATACATTAAAAAAAATGTACATGAAATAAATTTCTAGGGGTTTGACACTTTTTTAATATGCTGATTGATTCCTCTATAAAACTGTTTTCCAAATCCTTATTCATTTTCCTTAACCTTCGAAAGAATTCCCCTACATTTCTGTGCTATTTCTCTCATCTCTATGCTGTTGGCTCATAGCTATACATATCTACCCTGGGCCATTCTTCTGAGCTTCAGACAATAATTTCCAGATTTATGCCATCAAGAAATATTATGCCCTTAGCTTTTATAGACAATAAGCATAAGTAATGGCCATATAGAGAATATTTCTAAATCTAATGCAAAACCATTAGACATAGAGTATTGTCTAGCTGGCACATTACTTACCATCCCATATTATTAAGAGCTATGAAAATATAAATATATATCTTTTTTTTTCTTGTATGCTGTGTTAGAATTTTGATGTTTCTGGTGTGACTGATGAGAAAAATTCTCAGGCATGTCCAGGGTCACCAGTAATGGGTGCCATGACCAATTAGTGATGACAGCCATAGTAGGGAATAGAGGAGAGTTTCCTTACCTGCCATAAGCAGAGTCTCAGTGGCAGAAAAATGCAGAGCATATTCTGGGCACAGTGTGTAGATTCATTTGGCACTAAAATGTCTGTTGAATGTTGACTGAACAAAAATCTGGGATCACTTGTCACTCTTTGAATCTTAATAAATTCTGCTGTGAATGGGTTTGAAAGTAATTGTAACATAAATAATAATCCCTTCACTTATCAGTTATGTTTGTTCTCATATGTACTTTTCTTATGTGTTTTGACTCTCATAAGTGATCAATAAATATCCATGGAATTCATGAAACAATAAATTGCAAATATCTTTCTGAGCACATAAAAATTTGAGTTATATTTTTGAAATGGGAGAAACACTTTTAGCAGGAGGATGGAGCAGAGATTGAATTAGATGATGCTTGAATCCTTTGTGGTCTTAACCCTTGAGACCCCCAAATAATCTGTGACATGACATATTACTTCAGCTTACTCTCTGTAACTCTCACCATTGCTAGAAGATTGGTATTTATTAATAATCTGTGAAATTGATGTACAGTAGGTTTTGCCTACAGTCTAACATACCAGAACACTGTTGTTTAACAGAAACAAATATGATGCCCAGAAACACAGAAAAACAAGTGTACAGTCATATACAAAACCTAGCAAGTAAACACAGGATCCAGATTTCATTTAACTCAAGGTATTGACTGTTCCTATGTGCCAGAAAATATACTTGGCACTATGAAGGAAAGATGTAAGTATGAGAGAATAAGTTCTGCAAAGCTGGGATTTTAAATCCTGGCTCTTCTCACTGACTGACTCTGCAGAGCCTGGGTGCAATGTAAAAATATATTTGTGTTTGTGTGATATAAAATGTGTGAGGAACTTTTTAATGCTTTGAAATGAACGATCGTTTGCCTGAGTTGGAAAGAACGAAAGTCAGCCATCAATTCTTGTAGTTAGGTTAGAGTCTGTGGAGTATATGAAATTGCCAGGATATTTGAACATGGATTTTGTCCTATCGGTGCCTCCCTTCCTATTTTTAGGGCTGTCCTGATAAACAGGAAAGAATGGCTAGGATGCATGCAAGCTCACTTTTTTTTTTTTACCCTTTAAGTATGAATTTTTGTTTTTTATTTTGTTTTTAATTTTTTATTTAGATTCATGCAGGTAAGCTAACTTTTGAGCTGATTTCTATATGTGTTGTTTTTCTCTTAATTTTTTTTTTGTTGGTAAAACATAATCAGTGTTTGCTTTTTTCCAAATAGTTTAAGATCGCCTATACCCATCGTAGTTTTAAATGATGCACAACATAAATGGATAAATAATGCAGTATTACTATTGAGAATATTACATTTGCTCTCTAATATAAATATGTTGTTCCAGAGGTAATTACATTGAAACAGATTAAATGGGTCTTTATTGTAAATGTTCTAGTTATATTTTGAGGTTTTTTGTTTAAGATTTTATTTTTAAGTAATCTCTACACCCAACGTGGGGCTCAAACTACCAACCCAGAAATCAAGAGTTGCATGCTCTACCAACAGAGCCAGCCAGGTGTCCCTGTTGTAATTAGTCGTATTTTGAAAAACACATTTCTGTGGCAAGAAAGCAATTAATTTAAATGTTACTTCTCGATTTTCTTAGTGCCTCTGCTCCCTTTGTCCTCATTAATTTCCACTCATGAGCAATGGTATCCAAATCCCTTTTGATTTCATCTTCATTGTTTAAGCCATCATAACTCATGATGCCTACATAAATTTAGTGGCATGCTCACAGACACAGACATTTAGGTAGAATTTTTCAAAAAGTAGTTCTTTCTTCTTCAAGAACCGTAGAATCTTGAAACTAACAGTTTTCCTGTAGGTCACCTAGTTCACACTTCCACTAGTTGAAAGACTGTCTAGTATATTCTGTATATTTATATGGCCTTCTATGAATTTTTTGAATATTCTGTGTAATTGGAAGTTTAAGGCAACCCATTTCTTTGCAGCAGGCCTCAAATTTTCAGCAAGTTTAAAAAAAAAAAAAATCAGAGGAAGGTGTCTGATGGTGTCAGAGGATTTATCCAAATTAGGTTTTAGAGATTGAACAGAATGAGTTTTCTTTTTCACATTCTTTCTAGGGCTGTCCTTGAAGAGAGGTATCATGTCCCCCCTTATAGACTTTTCTCTGCTGGGGTGAACTTCCCTAAGTCTTTTAAATGTTGCTATGTAATGTGTGTTCTGGACCCCCCTCATTGCCTTGATCTCAAATCCTCTGAAGTTGATTTGACTGGAAGAAAGTACATTGAGATCATGACCTGCACGACACTAACACTGTGTATCTCTGAATGGTGCCTAAATGCAATGACTTGTATTGATCTTGTGGTAAAATAACAGGTCTTTTATTTTTACTGGAAATGCTATAAGACCATTGTGTTCTTCTACTTATAGTATTTACTACTTAAGGATAAATTCTACCAGATTTTTAAAATCTTCATTAAATTTCGTTCTATGAGCTAATAAAAATGCATTGTTTGAGTGTTACCTAGCTACATGGCTCCAACTTCTCCATGAGTCTGTTTAATTGTGTTATAAAAATGAAACAGAACACACAATAGATGATGTTCTTCTGGAAAAGCTGTAAAGGAGTCCGTTCGTCAATGGAAGTGTTTATCCAGATCATTGCACCCAAAAGCATCTATCTAGACATTTAAAATCCAGTAGATGAGGGAGAAGAGAAAGAAAGAGTATATTAAAAATTGTTCCCGCAGCCACGGGATATTCTGGTTCTGTCTGACCAGAGGCTGAGGTTCATTCAGGTTTCTGATCATTTTTCCCTTCAGTCTCAAGGAGGATCATCAATAATGAACCTATTAAGACAACTGGGATGGATTGAGGAAAAGGGTCAGACACATGCAGTTTTCCTGTTCCTGCTTATTTGATCTAATTCATTCCAAGGGATGAAGTGACAATCATCATCATCATCATCATCATCATCATGGACAGAAGCTCCCATTTAATGAGTAATTAGCCTGGGTCAGGCACTGTACTCAGCTCTGCTTTACATATATTATTTCTCATCACATGTGCTTCTATAACATAAGGCATTGCTTGTATTTCGTAAGTAAGCAAAAGGTGACTTAGAAAGAACTGATGTCAGTTCTGTTTGTCTCCAAAACATGTGCACTGTCCACAGAAGCATTTAGGCTCAGAAACTATATTTGCCAAATAATTAGTAGTAGGACTGTAACTGTCTTTCTGGAGGTAAAAGTGCTATAGGAATGGCTTAGTTCAAAGTGTTTTGGGACCAGCATCGACAAAACTGAATTTTCCACTCTTGAAGTATATTTACCAAGACTGTTACAACAGAGTATTCTAGTCATGTGTTGGTTTGTGATTTGCAGATTTCCTAACTGAAGTCACTCAAGATGAAACACAGTCCTCAACACAGCCATTCTAAGAATAGTGTAGTGAAAAGGTGGGTAGGTGGTGGAGCCCTGTTTATTTTATCTTATTGCAGGAGGAAAAAATTCTGTAGCATGTTTTCTAACGTCTGCTATACAAAGTTATCATCTAAGCATATTTGGGTAAAATACACAATGATTCCAGAGAGGATTGGTTTTGTCACTACTTTAGAAATAGACTTTTATCTTGAATACAAGAAGGTAGTTGTAGACTCTTACCTGACTTGCGTACTGGAAAGTCATGTCAGCAGTGATGGGCATATATTAAGTCGGAAGATGAGGCCGGCTTACCCTTGATACACAGACAAACAGCATTTTTAACAATCTTCATCTTTTTTTCTTCCTGGAAGAAATTTTTTTATTGTATTATCTCTCATTTATAAAATCACTAGATCTTATTATAATTAGTACCCTATAAAATAAAAAGGTTTGATTACAAAATACTTATATAGACATTTTCATCTAACTTAAAATTTAGACAGAACATGCACATAGGTTATAGCTTCGGCTCAGGTGGTAATCTCAGGGTCGTGAGATGGAGCTCCGCATCGGGCTCTGTGCTCAGCGCAGGGTCTGCTTGGGTTTCTCTCTCCCTCTCCCTCTGCCTCTGTCCCTGCTCTCTCTCTCTCTCTCTCAAATAAATAAAGAAATGTTAAGAAAAAAAGAAAAAATGGTGTCTGAGTTCACTAAAAATTAATTAGGACTTGACTAAAAGTCATTCCTATAATGAAATAATATTTTTATTTTTTATGAAATAATATTTTAATCATTAATGTGGCAAAGATTTGCAAGAAAAATATGCTTGTTAAGTAAACACTCAGGCCTATCATACATTTAATTTATGTAAGTTTCTACTACATACATATCATAGATCTGTACTTAGATACATATACACACAAATACATACAAAATGTATTTGAAAAATATCTATTCACTTTGTCCTCTCTCTCTTCTATATTATAAACTCTTGAGATCAAGACCTGTATCTAACTTAATTTGATCTAATACTCTGGGCATTGAATACATTATTTTGCTGATTTTTATGTTGGTTTGATAAAAATATGCAGTATTCTATTTGTAAAGGGAAATTATCTTGGCTTGGAGATAATGATTTTCAATATGTATCACTAAGGATTCATATTGATGGCAAGGAAGCAAACTCAATAAAACATCAGTTTAGTTCAGCTTTGGCTGTAAGAATATTATAATGTTCTGTTTCAGTAGCTATTAGAAAATATCAAGATTCTTTTCTTTCATTTATTCAGCAAATATTTGAGTACCTACTCTAGGCATGCTCTTGCTAAGTGTTAAGGATACAAATTAATGAGGTAGAGTTTCTGCCTTTAAGGCACATGCCAAAGTGTAGTCTCACACACACCCATGCACATGCACACACACATACACACACATACACACACATAAAATTCTACCTTGAAGTGAAAAGAGTACAGTAATAAAGTTCTAACAGGGAATTATGGAAGCCCTGAAGAGGGACGCCTAATGTAGGTGGGCGTCTCATAAAAGGCTTGCTGATAGTGAGTCTTGAATTAAATATTTAAGGATGCATATGGGCTATCAAAAAATACAGGGATGAAAAGTCGGAAGGTCATTACAAACTGAGGGAATAATAAAAAAGGGGTAAGTAGGGTGTTTAAGCAACAATACAAATGATAGGTATTATGTATTTAATATTTTCTATGAACTAGCAACTGTGCTAATGGTTTGACATGGATTCTCTAGTTTTTGCCTTACAATAACTTTATAAATTAATGCAACTTTTATCACTAATTTGCAGATGAGGTAATGCAAACTCAGAGTCCAAATGTAGGGAAGCTGGGATTCAGTTGCAGGCCTTCGGACTCCAGAATCCTTGCTGTTAAGCTCCCCGATACAATCTTGAATTTGGGGTTCAGATACTCCCAATAATTTAGAGCAGCTATAAAATGTTCCCTAAGGAAGGATTCACAACAATTGGGCTGGAACCCCACAGCAAGGGTTCATAGAAATTTTCAAGGTAAACACTGAATACTCAAGTATAACCTCAAGCAATTTGACTTTTTTCTACTGTATAGTACTAAAGATTTAATTCTGTTTTTCACACATTGAAAAGGTTGGCATATATCTTGCTAGTGCTGGAGTATTTATATATAGTCATTCAGCCTCGTTTTGGTAGGGTCAGGATTTGCATTCATATACAGTATATAAAAAGTATAAGTGTTGCATTTGAGGTTGACGTTTTTTCCAGTTCTGGAAAGCTGTGTTTTATACACCAGTTCTTCCAACTGAAGTGTTTGAGGTCATACTTCTAATTGTGACTTTTGTCCCACAAATTTTCAAAAGGATTCAAAGTGCTGGATCTCATTAAGTTTAATTCCTAGGACCATGGAGAGAGGAAATCTTTATTTCAATTTAATCTCTAAAAGTGAATTTCCTATTTCAAATAATTCTCCTGAGAAAGACTTAGGGCTAATAATTAGCTTCATATTATCCTTCATTTTTTTCAAAATCAGAACTCAGTATGTACCTATAGTGTGATCATATGGGAATACTAATTGTTTATTTGAAAAAGCCTCTTTCAGTCCATAGTAAAATAGTCTATGAATGAAGTCTTTATAGCTATTGTAATTATCTGGGTGGTGCTCATTACATAAATTTGGAAGAATACTTTAAATGTAGTACTGTACTATACATAGTTACTGAGAGAAACAGTTTTCCAATACTTAGAGAAATGAAGAATCAAACATTTGAAATAGTCTTTGGATCTTTTGGCTAGGGTGATAGAAACCAGAGCCAGACTTGGAAATGAGACATCAATAAAAGGAGCCAAGAAATAACAATTATAATACAAAAACACTAAACCTTTCATCCAGTTTAGCAATTATTTTCTAAGATTTTTTTAAGCTTTTGGTTTTTAAGAAGTACAATTTTGATATGACAAGGAGACATGATTCCATTGCCCTTCTTATTATTTGAAAGCTCTTACTTGGCATTTATATTTCCATGATGCCTCTTTTAAATCAGATTATTTTTAAATAGCTTCTCTGTATCATTGTTGTTTTTCGGAAACTCTGTTGTTTTTTTTAAAGATGTATTTATTTACTTGAGAGGGAGAGTGAGAGAGAGCATGAGCAGGGGGAGGGGCCAGGAGAGAGGGAGATTGAGAATCCTCAAGCAAACTCCCCACAGAGCACAGAGTCCGGCACCAAGCTTGATCCCAGGACCCCGAGATCATGACCTGAGTCGAAACCAAGAGTCAGCCACTTAACTGACTGAGCCACTCAGGCACCCCAGCATTTCTGCCTTTTAAACATTTCTGCTCATGGCTGCTTTATGAGTAGCTTTCATTTCTCATGGAATTTCAAGCCTCCTGGCCTCTAACTGAAATCCTCTGGAGACCTTTTTGGTATTTTAGAAGTTCTGTTGAGTCAGAATCACTGTGAACACATTAACTTTCCGGTTTTGAATTAATACTCTTTCAAAGTGTGTTGATTCATGAAAATCTAGTTCAGCATTGTCCCATTGAAATTTCTGTGATGATAGAAATGTTCTTTATCCGATCATTCAATATGGTAACCACTAACCACATGTGGCTGTTGAGCATTTGTAATATGGCCAGGTGACCAAGAAATTTAATTTCTAATATTATTTAATATTCATTATTTAAACTTTAAATAGTCACATGCAGCTAGTAGCTACCTTGTTGGATAGAACAGTGGTAGGTAATGCATTTTAACTGTGTGGCTAGTAAAGTTCTGTATTTCTAAAGATGCATAACTGAGGTAGTAACTTAGGTATGCATGCACATCATATGAAAGGTCTCTGTATATAGGTATTGCAGGCTTCTATGTGGGCTATCCTCTCCCCAAGTAATTTCATTGTAAAATTGGAACAATCACCAAAAAGGCAGCTCATTTAACTAGAACACACCAACCATGTCATTGTGTTATGGTGGTATTGAAAATCAAAATAGTGTTTTCACATTCAAAACAACCAGAGATATGAAATATACAAACCCACTGACTAAAATTTTCTGGTCCTTTAATCCCTTTTCAGTTTGGCTATTTAGTGATTGATGAGTTCCTGATTTTAAATTGAATATTCAGCATGATCTGGACGATGGATGATTGAGAGCACTTCCTATCCAGCCATACGTTTCTGGTGCTCCTTTTAATAAACTCTAAAAATAAATGTTGAGAACCAGCCACAAAAAAGGTTTTCTGGGTTGAGGATGTTGATGTAAGCAATGATTTTAGTGCCTGCTTTAATGAATTCAAAATAATATATGTTATAGCAAAATAGGAACTATGTCTCTCAAAGCCTAATGTTGAAAAAACCACAAAGAGAATGAAGACCCATTTTTATTCTGCTCGTGCAAATTAATAATGATTGAGCACCACTGTTAGTGTAGTTCTTAAGCTATATCTGAGATGACCATTGGCTCTTGACAAATCACCAATGCAAGTGAAAGAGTTGAGGATAGATTCACTGGTCAATGCAAAGTCTATCATTTAGCCTCAGTTTGTTATTACTGATGGTTCCATTTTGTCTTGTTTTCATAGTGACATTTTGTACTGTAGGTAAAAGAAAAAAACAAACATATGCCATTAAACAAATGAGTCACAGGGAGCCCGATAAGGAGTAAGCCAGTCATAGCTATCATACTTTCACCATTCTGGCTGTGTGTGTGTGTTTGAAAGAGAGAGAGACAGACAGACAGACCAGACAGACAGAGAGAACTTTTGCATGTGAAAATCTCTTGGGTATCTGTATTTGTCACTATCTTGCTATTTAATATTCACTCATTTTTAAACACCACATACATGCTGTTTGGATTTAGATTCAACTGTGTATAAGAGAAAACCTGAAACTGAAATCCTTAAACAAGAGAAAAATGTCTTTATTTCTCAAATAAATGAGGCCAATATTCCAAAGCTATTTTGGTTATTTCTTCATCAGAGACCTGGGCTTCTTTTATCAACTTCTCCACCAAATTCAGCACATGCCTTCTACCTTATGATCAAGACAGCTAATTGAGCTCTAGATTTCACATCTGCATTCCAGAGAGTGAGAAGAAAAGGAAAGAAAAGGGGCAAATTCCGTATGTTATATGTCCCTGAAGAGATTTCTTGGTAATTTCTACATGAAAATTTTTGTTGCCAAGCCTGAATATGGCCATGCCTCCCTAGAAGGTAGCTGATCCAGGGATTTTTGACAGAAGACATGAACTATTTAGGTCCCAGTAATACTTCCTTTTGAAGATTAATGTTGAACTAGAATGAATGACTTTCTTGCCTTATTGTAGAAATAGACCATTATTTGGCACATATTAGAACTATTTATGATATATACAAAGCTCTGCAAATAAAAATACAGAACTGATCAAGAATATATATGCTGGGTTATAAGCAAAGTTAGCATTAAGAAAGAGCCAGTGTAAAAAAGATTGGTCCCATTGATGGGGAGGCCAGGCCCTAATAAAAATATACCTGATAAAGGACAAAATCTTCTTATAGAACAATTTGGAAAAGAATCAGTTGACTAGACTGGCTTAACTTAGAATGAACTAATTCATGTTAGTAGGATATTTTTTTTATAATTTTATAAATCCATTGTGTTGTGTCCAGAAAAGAGGCAGGCAATAAAACTTAAACTCACAGTGAACTCCTTGCAACAAATAGATAAAGAACTGAATGGTGTTTCCACAAGAATCAATCATAAATTCATATGATGTCCTTGAGTAGTGGATTTGCATTCTGATTGCTGACTTGGCAGAAAGACTTAGAAAATCAACTAAGAGTGTTTAGATTGCTATTTAAGAATACTGGTATGTGTTGTTTTCATCTGAAGCATATTGTTTATCTTTAAAATATATAATGAACATGGATATTACTCAGGAAACAAAAAGCACTGAGTGGTGAACATATGCTAAGAGTGTATTTTCTCTTTTGGTTAGGTTATTGTATAGTTACTGATGTATACTAACTATGGCTAAGTGAAAGTCTTTATTATCATCTAGGAACTTAACTAACAACCATTCTGCCCACTTAACTAAGATTCTGATGTCCATTGGCCAACTTCACATTAAGCACTGTAGACATAGTGCCTATGACCCACATTACTTTTAGGGGGCCCATAAAATGATTTACTTACTTTTAAAATAAGAAGGAAAAATAAACTTTTAGGCCAAATTTGTGTGAATATTTAATATTAATGTATTTATATTTATACCAACACAGTTATAAAATGTAATTTTAATTTTTTTTAGGAAGGAAGAGGCCCACAGAGGCAAAAGTCCCTGGAGCCCACAGAAGTTATAACATGCCCCTGGATAGCCAAATAAACATCTGCACAAACATATCCATTGGGCATGTTGAATTGCATGTAACAATCAGTTACATATAACAAAGAGTAACTGGGAAGCAAAGGCTGTTTTAAGTGTTTCATATAAATTAACTAATTTAATCCTTGCAACAAGCTTATTATTATTATTATAATCTTTCCCCCTTATGTAGTCTATGCCATCTTTAACTTCTAGGCAAGATCATGGAAATACATGCTTCCGAGCAGTAAACCTAAGAATGCTGCCACGGCTGCATGGTCATCTCCTCAGTAAAGCAATGGAGCAGAATCAGAATGAGGTGAATGTTGACTCTCTTCTGCCACATTTACCAAAGATCTTATTTTGGGGGGCACTGTCATCCAAAGGCTTTAACAGGCTTTATAGGATTTTTTTTTTTTGTCGTTGTTTCTAAGCTTAAAGAAATGTTAGACTCATTCCTTCCAATTTGTTAAATCCTGGAATCACTAACTTTCTTTAGAACCAGAACTATGAACATCGCCACCACATTGGGTCCAATTCCATGGCAGCTCGATTTCTTCGGAGGAATAAAGTATGGCCACTTCTGAAATTGTATTATTCCAATGTTATCTTTGCTGGATATAGTATTTGAGTTTTTTCAACTTAAAAATTTTAGAGTTACACACTTACATTATGCACTTAGAGTTATGTACTTAAAGTTAGTATTTGTGTAAGTTGAGATTCAAATAGAGAATATAAATTGACTGTATCTTTAACTAATTAACAAAAATAACAGAAATATGTGCTGCCATCCTATCTGCATAACCACAATGCTTACTTGAATAAGAAAATGAGGAAGAACTGAAGTAGGAACCAGATGACAAGTTTTTACCAAAACCCCAGTTTGCTAGAATCATATATATGATTTCAATATCCCGCATTATGTTTCGTCTCTAAATATAGCTTTAATTTACTTGTTAGAAGTTAGAACAAGCTACACATGTGTCAATATTTTGATATCTTGTAAGATTCTACCTGTGTATCTTAAATATATATATATATATGATACAGAAAACTATTTACCTAACTAATTCAACCGATACCACTAGTGAAGACTTCCTAAAAATTGAAACCAGTTCTCCTACAACTTACCTAGCTGCATTATGACTGTAATAGAATGGGTGAATTATTGCGTATACTATGCACTTTAAGCAATATTAATCAATACACTAAGATAGTGTTTAAAAGGAGTCCTAAAAATGTTTTATGTCTGGTTGAAATATTTGAATCTAAAAGACTGTTATAAAAATGGCTTGTTAATTTCATTTCTATCAAAGACTATAATGTCTTCTTGTTAGAACTCAGGCACAAAACTATTTAAAAGCATATTTCTGAACTGAGAACTTTATCTTGATCTTATCTGGAATGCCCTTTAACCTGTAACCATCTCAGGACTACAGAGAGTTTATCAGAATAAATTATAAGTTTGGAGAGCTTGAGTTGATTTCAGAGGTTACCTAGTCTAATGCTCTCATTTTATATGTGAGAGAAATGAGAGGCATAAAGGTGAAGTGATCTTTACAAGGTCATGCAAGCTATTTAGAGGCAGAGACAGAGCAAAAGTAAAAACAAGATATTAGATCCCCAGTCACCTCATTCCCCTCCTTTACAGTACACTTTGTTACCTGTGTTGCCTGTTACACCATTCAAAGTTCTATTGCTAATATGTTTTACTTTGTTTGGCAGACACTTGTTATAAAGAAAAGATGGGAGATGGATATTAGAAGTCAAAATGACTTGAAAACTGTCAAGTCAATAAAATTGGCAATAAAATTTTCATAGATTACAGTAGGGAGAGATGAGACAATTACTTTATGAAGAGAGATCCTGCAGTTTTTGAGAAAGGGTAGATAATGAGGTTTATTCCCAGAGATCTATGATCAAAGTCACCTATAATTGTGAAAAACACAGCTAGTCTTACCTCTTATAGATGATGAAACAACAAAATTGGCGATCTTTTCCCATAGAAGTAGAGACGTGTGTTTGCAGAGCTATTATTTCCTTTTTTGGAATAAGAGGTTTAAGAGGTTAATGATAAGATCATTAAATACTTGTCCTTGCAAACTCAGAAAAGGCATCATATAGCATATGTGCTTTTTCTTAAATGTATCATCTTAAGTCATTTTTAGCCTCCAAGTAAAATTTTAAAAATGAGTTTGCGTATTTCTTCTTCTCAGTGTTCTGCCAAGGACAACGTTTTGTTTTTGGCTGAATTAGGGGAATCCCTCTTATGACTCCAACATCTCCTTGGACATTCCAAGATTTCGAACTATTTTCATGGATATTCATCCAGAGTAGGAGAAAATCAGTTTAGTCTCTTCCCCCCTAAGCATCCTTAGCTGGGTGCAATCGAGAATGTACCTTTCTGCCCTCATTCTGAGTATGTATATACCCCCAACTTTTTCTGTGTGTCAGTGTCGCTTTTAAGATCATACCTGCACAGATGAAGAACTAAAAAATGGATCAGACCAAGAAAAGTGCAGTGGGATTCTTTTGTTCCCTTAGAGTTGTTGGGAGGATTAAATATCATTAGCACATGTAGAGCACCAACCAAATGCCTAGCACAGAGTAAGTGCTCAATTACTCTTGTCATTAATTGTGCTTGCACTCATACCTTTAGCTGTTGAGTTAATAAGGCTTTTTTCACAGGTATTCTGAAACAAGTAGACCAAATTATACTTGCACCAGCAGGGAATGAGAATCCCCATTCAATCTGTCACTACCCCATCAGCGTAAATGTGTACTGCTACTTTGGGCTTTTTTTTTTTTTTTTCCTCCTCCGATATGTAGTAAAATATAAAATAAATCTGTTTAATCATAGCACAAATATAAGTAATAATGATTCTATCATATGCAAAGGTAGGAGAGGTTCAGTGCTTTGAAACAAAATAATACAGCACATACAAATGATAATGACTTTTAAGAAAGATAGCAATTGGAACAGTTTTCTTAATGTAAAGAACAAACTGAATTGCACACCTGCTTTTTTCTTGGTGAGACTCCCTATAGATGGAGACCTGCCATGGTGTTCTCAGAGTATGGTTCCCACACCAGCAGCACTGGCCTCACCTGAGAACTGAGAGATGTTAATTCACATGCCCTCATCCCCGCATCCCACAGTCTGCATCAAAAACTCGAGGAGTGGGGCCCATTAATCTGTTTTTAAAAGCCTTCCAGCTTATTCTGATGCCAGTTAAAGTTAACAGTCACTATTATCTAACTCGGCCTCCCTTGCTCTCTTCTTCCTTCAGTATCTTTCAGTCTCCCTTCTCTCTTGCACCCTCTCTTTCCCTCTCCTTCCACAGCCCTCTTGCTCTCTTCATCTTTCCCTTTCTGTTCCTCCCCCCGCTCCCTCCACTGTGAATTGGTGGTTGAAACTAGTCATTGCATTATTGTTAAACTACAGAAGTTGACTAATTTGACCTTAATACTCAGTGATGATTAAATGAGCCTGGACAGGAGTGCATGTCTCCTTGCCTTCAGCCCGGCATTCTTCCTACTGCACTGCAGTGTGCTAATAGGCTGAATGCTCTTGAAGAAACCTCCTTCTATTGTCAATATTATTGTCCTTGGAGACATTGCCTCTTTGAATATAATAGAATTTCAAAGCTTACTGATTTAATCTTTCATGCTTCAAATCCAGACACTGTGTTATATTCTAGGTGAAAGATTGCTGTTTCTTTATTATTAAAGGAGGAATTGTGTCTTCCTAGCTATAATTAGTTACATCAGCCTTCACATCAAAAGGGTAGTAATTTTCTGAACCAGAGCTTTGAAAAGTAGCAAGAAAATAATTTTACAAGTGTCTTTTTCAAGAGCATGAAAATTACGAGGCTGTAGGTTCAAACTATTCAGTTGAAAATGTGTTCAAGTTAAGCCAGACATAAATTCATATTCTTTCTTTCTTTTTCCCCCCTCCGTGGCCCTTACTATGTTGCTATGACATTTTATCTCACCCTAAAGTCTTCATGAGGAGATGGCTAGATATAAGGTAAAGTTAAAAAAGTAGACAACCTGCAATAAAGGAAATTAAGTAGGTGACATACCTTCAATCCAGAGACAATAAGGGATTTTTTTTCTTAAATCTTAATAAAACTGTGATAAAGCCTTTCCTGGTTGCTTCCCACTTTAGTTTCCTTTATACTTAACTGTGAGCTCATTTTTCTCAAAACACAGTTCCACTTGCATTTTCCAACTCAAAATCCTCAGTGACTTTGCAAATCTATGGGTTCAACCCTCTGAAATATTTCCTCCCTGGACTTTTATCTTCAAATTCCACTACCTTCCAAATGAAGCCTAATTGTCTGCCCCAAGGATAGCCTGGGTTTTCCTGACAGCACCCTGTAGAATTAAAGGAGTTATAAGCTCTTAGTAATAAACTCTTTTACTGCTAACTTAATTTTGATTTTGTGAGCAATGTTTTAAACTCTGAATTTGAATTTTTTTTTAAGGACCCAACCCCTGCTAGCAGTTCAGTTTGTGAGACTCTTCAAACTTACCTGACTTTCACTTCTGGCAAGGTTCTTAACATCTGTAAGGATGGTACTAATCTTCATATGTGGACAACAATGCCTTTAGGGTAGAGGTGTTTAGGATTTGTTGCAATGACATAGGCAGAGTGGCTAGCATATTGTGGGCCCAGACTCATTCCTTCACAAAGAATTTTATGTCCCTTCCCTTAGCGCTGGGAATCCCGTGTTGCTTTATGGTCTGTCTTCAATGCTTCCTCCACCATAAAACACCATTTAGACACTGCCTCACAAAACTTACAGATCTTTTATGACCATACTTCACTCCACTTACTGGTAGTCCACTATGTTCTCTTCTCAAATCTATCCATGATTTTTTTTTGTTAAAAAATTACTATTTTTGAACAGTCATTTAGTTACTATTTTGAACTCTTTATGATGCCGTTTATAGAAAATATTCAGTAAACTTTGATGAGTTTAGTTTTAAATTTTAAAAATTAAATAACAAAATTTAGAAGACTGTAAAACAAGTTGGAATATTATAGAAAATTTCTTGTCACTCTGTTATATAAGCAGTATTTAACAGAAGTTCATTAATTATGTTTCTGCCTACCATTGTAAAAAAAAAAATAGATTTATTTGCAAAAAGTATCCCTAACTTTATGAGGCCATGTTCTTCATCGACTAATAATTGCCAGATTCCTTAAAAACCTTCTCTGTAAAACTCCATGTTTATATGTGTATGTGTGTATTGGTGGTGGGGGGGGTTGTGTGTATAGAACTTTTTGAAATATTGACTTCTACATCTTCTGCATATTTCCTCTCTCCTTCAACCCAAATATGTTTTATTTCCAGTAACTTAAAAATATGGCAAGGCATGAAAAATCTTCAGGTATAGCTAGAGACACGGGAAGGAAAAGGAGAGATAAATCTAGGAGTATGATGAAACAGAGAAATAGAGAATATATACAGCACTTTTTAGATTGATAACGTAACACTTTACCTTCCAAGGCATTATATGATCATAGAGCATTATATAGATTAATAAAAGTGACTAGAAAGTGCAAATTGCACAAAGAATGATAAAATACTAAATCACAAGTCTGTATGAGTAGCAACTATTAAGATCAGGAAGATATATGTCAGAAAAATATATATCAGTTAAGATCAGAAAAATATATGTGTGTTTGTGTATTTTTTAAATAATCATATTTTATAAACTTAGTCTTCCATGACAGACTGGTAATAACTCCAGTAAGTAGGGAAGACCAAATTCTTACAATTAAAAACAGAAATATTCCTCCCAGATAAGTGCACAGTGGAGAAGTTCCAGGTGATTCTCAGGCCTGGAATACCTCTCAGATATTTCTACCTCAAACTAAGGTCTTATGATTCCTGACATTTTTAGCTATCTGAGATAGAGTACACAGAAGAGAATTTTGTAAAACAGAAGTTTCAAAAATGCTTTTTTTAAATGAATTGAGAGAATTTAATCATGTTTTACTGTCAAGTATTTATATATGAACTGGGGACCCTCTGAAGAACATAAAATAATATATTGTAATATATAAGCCATTCTATACAAAATCATTAGGTATGTCACTAGCTGAATTTCAAAATAAGTTACATAAACTAGTACTAACCGTTTCTATGATAGAAACTATACAAAAATATTAATTACCGCTCTTAATGAAAGTCTTAGTTAAAGCAATCTTTATGTTAATGGCTACTATTATATCCACTGGCAAGAAATACATATTTTCACAATTGCTTTAATGTATGTTTACTGCTATTAAAATATATGCATTTCTTACATAATTAACTAAAAATTATTTTAGGGGTTTGAATATTATCTAACTCCATATTAATACAATTGAGTATTTGTTTTAAATCCAAGGGAATATTATTAGTTCATAAATAATAATCAGTGTCAAAATTAGTGACACGTGTACGTACTGAATGTCTCCAGAGTTTTGCACTGTAGCCTGTCATACAAATTGTGAGGCTGAGAAACTACCCTACCCTAACCCCTAGTAAAAGATATTTATTCTTAGGTGAAATTAAACTGTGCTTTCGATAGGGAAAAAGAAACAACATCAGACCTAAGCAACAGTTGGTCACTCTAAGGATTCGATTAAAATCAAAGTCTATTATGTATAGGTTTGCCTTTAAAATCCATGGTGTGTTTAAGATGAGAAGTTTTCATGTGTTGGGATGCCTGCGTGGTTCAGTTGGTTGAGTGTCCGACTCTTGATTTTGGTTCAGGCCATGATCTCAGAGTCCTGAGATTGAGCCCAGCATCCAGCTCGGTGCTCAGCAGGAAGTCTGCTTGAGATTCTCTCTCCATCTTCCTCTGCCCGCCCCGCCCCCTTACTGGTGTAAACGTGCACACACTCTCTCTCAAATAAATAAATAAATCTTTAAAAAAAAGTTTTCATGTCTTATATGATATGTTTCTTGCCTAGTATTTTTTTTCTTTTCCTAGTATTTATTTCTTCTTTCAACAAAAGGGATTATCACCAAAAGTTGTATGTTTTTAGAAGATAGCATATGAGAATTTTTATTGTTGTTTTGAAAGGTGGTAAAAGGAAACAAATAAGGAAATGGTGATGTAACTATGTGCCTACCTGATGGGCTCCCTGTAACTTGTACTAAAACAGTATTATCTCTTGAACAGAGTACATTCATAGTGCCATGATATTTGGGTATGAATTACAACAAGCAAGACTTCTGTCTCTTCTTGAAGATCATTCCAAGAACTGGAAATTCTACATCTGTCTCGTTTCTGAAATGAGGCAGTCTTCCCAGTAATAGAAAAAGGTTGAACAAGTAGAGAAGAGTGTTAAAACATGCCTCTGTGGTCAGATATATGTTGTATCACAGCATGCATTACTCATGTTGCATAATCTACCGAGAAAGCATGCCTCAGCCATCTGAGTGGAACATAGCAATGTGTAAAAATTGCAGTTACTCTTTAAAACCGAAGCAAGCTTTAATAGATGCTGCACAAGCTTCTGAGACTAGACACCGTGAAGATTCTCTGGGCTATTTCATTAACAAATTGTATCTCTGCAGCCTGCATTTCTCTACTTATTTATTGAACAGATAATAGGAAATAACTACTTTCTTTGTGAAGTCATAAATAATACGGCAGAAGGATATTAAATGCACTGAGATGTGACAGAAGAGCTAAAACTTGTGAGTTTTAGAATTTTATGATGCAAGCCTTTTTTTTTTCTTTTTCCATGAGTACATGTAAACAGATATATTTGAATTGTTTATGTGGACAATTACCAGTTGAACACTGCAGCTGCTGAAAAGCAACTATCTTAAACCCAGAACTTCTGCTCCTTTTTCTCAGAATATCACTTGCTGAAGGGCTTTACTAAAGGGGGGGGGGGGAGATCCCTTAGCCTTATCCATAGTCCAGCTAAAAATGATGTAAAACCTTTTATGATTATAAAGGTGGTTTTATGTCCATACTTCTCATAATCACTGTATGGTGCCATAAAGGTGATAAGAGGGCACCAGCTTTTCTAGTCCAACATAGCCTTATCCTGTTTACTGAAATAGTTCCAAGCAGTACCATGCCGAGATGATACATTACCATTCTTACCGCTATCAGCACGAGAGCTCTTTCTGTTTGTCTTTTCAGGGCTTAGCAAGATTTACAATTATTTTTTAACAGTAAGTGAACAAAAATTCAAGTAAAGGTAAAATAATAGAATTAAGCCTTCAAGGGGCATAGGCATTGTATTTTTTTATTATCACAATTATCTCAGATTATCTTGGTTGAGATGACTTGTTCTTGGAAGCCTTGTTTTCAATTGTTACATATTGCTAAACATGTCTTAGATCTGATCATTTTGATTTCCTTATCAAGAAGTCATATTTATTTTTTTCAAAGAGGTATGGGGTAGGAGAATATGGCCCTGGAGGCAGGTACATCTAGAAATAATGTTGTCCTTCGCCAATTATCAGCTGGGTAAATGGTAAGTTATGTAACCGCGAGACTCAGTTTCCTTACCTGAATAAAACAAATAAGAGTTTCTAGTTTACAAATAAACTTGGGCACATTTTCTCTACTCCTTTCTGAGACCTCATTAAATTGAAAGCCAACATTAGGAAAGGAAGTGATCAGACAGATGAATGTTTATCACAAGTTTTTAAGAGATGGGAAAGAGGTGGACAGGGGTAAATGACTCAATAAATTAGACAGCCTAAGACCTAAATGTTTTCTACAGGGAACACCAATGGAAAACAAGCCAGTGTGTGCTGTAGGAGACCATAAAGGCTCAAGAAGTGGAAGTACTTGATGTTTTGGAAGACAATGGGTAGAGAATGAGTTAAATGTCTTTAAAGGTGATGATTAGACCTCAATCCCAGTGTTTCACTCTGTGCATCCGAGCAACTACTCTTCCCTGACGCTGGCAAAAAATAAGATATGTATTCTTCATGAAATTCAACCAGAAAGCCTTTGTAGAAAGAGAGGCTTTGTACAACGGAGAATAGAGGTGAGGCATTATATTAAAAATAAGGGTGTTTCTAAAAGGTTGACATACTATTTTAAATGTAACTGGATACATCCCTAGAGGAAGAAGAAAGTAATGTGCATAAGAATAAGGGGATTTCTGGGGCGCCTGGGTGGCTCAGATGGTTAAACGTCTGCCTTCGGCTCAGGTGATCATCCCGGGGTCCTGGGATCGAGCCCCACATCGGGCTCCTGACTCAGCGGGGAACCTGCTTCTCCCTCTCCCTCTGCCTCTCCCCCTGCTTGTGCTTTCTCTCTCTCTCTCTCTCTCTGTATCTCTGTGTCTCAAATGAATAAATAAAATCCTTAAAAAAATAAAGGAATTTCTATAGTGAATAGTTAAAATATGTAGCATTTGTTTGTTTAACTCTTATACAGCTCATTGTGTACGAGGCTCTGTTCTAAGTACTTCACAAATACTAGCTCATGGCATTCCCAGTATAGCTGTGTGAGGTGGTGTTGCTGATTGGTCTCCTACCTTCAGATTCCCTTCACCCATCTAATCCAATCCCTGATCTTCCCACTCTCTAGACTAAAATGGTTCAATAACAACCCTCTATATACAAAAATCCAAACTTTTCTATGTTGGCATGCAAGAAAGACTCTTCTTTCTTCCACGCACCAGGCATGGGAAGTTCTTTGCCACAAGCAAAATCCTCTCATCCTTGTTTGCCTTCACACATGCTACCCCTTCTGTCTTTCTCTCTTTAAAGTCTTGTGCATTTGAAGGATTTCTCCTCTTTCTTCAAATCTTATTTCAATTGTTACTTCTCCTGTGAGTCCTTTCCTGGCTTTCCCAAGAGGAACCACTGGGTATTTTTTCCCATATGTTTGCAGAGCATGTGGAATGTTCTTCTGTTATAACACAGAGAGAGGAAGAGGGAGGGAGAAAAAGAGAGAGTTCCATTAACAACACACACTGTTAATTTTAGGATTAAGAAGAGCTTTAAAATGTGTAAGTAAAGAATGAATGACTTACCAGAAACTAAGTCACTCATGTTAGGCTAACAATTTAAAAATTACATATCTTTTATAATATCAACAAGTAAATTTATAGAACTTGTAATTTTCTTTCCGTTAGTTGCATGGTACCTATTATTTACAGTTTTTAAGGTTAACGAAGAACAATTTAACTTGATTTATCCTCCATTATGTTTTCCTTTAAAAGAAACATTTTTCTCATCCATGGATAATTAACACCCGTCAACTATTATTTGCAAAAAGCTCACATCAATTTCTGGCTTAAAACATGCAGAATGATGCAATCAGAGAATTGAGTCTGTTTCTGTGCCTTTATTTACGAGTAAATAAAATTGTGTTTAAATAATGTGATTAAAGAAATGCTAATGTATATTATAAAATGTTAAAATATATAATGTAGTTTCTATTCTGTTGGGTTGGTGAGTATCTTAGGCTCATTGTGTTCTTTCATAGTATGTACAGGTTTGTTTCCCCTCTTTTTTTATTTAGGTTTCTGATAAATAGAGCTTAGACTCATGTCACATCCTCTTGTTAGCAAAACTGTGCTCTTTGATGACTTCTGCTGACATATCCATACGTCTTGATGGAAGTCTCAGAAGCTGAGTGATATCTTAATAAGAATGCATATTTTAGGGGTGCCTGGGTGGCTCAGTCATTGAGCATCTGCCTTTGGTTCAGGCCATGACCCCAGAGTCCTGGGATCGAGTCCTACATTGGGCTCCCTGCTCCGCGGGAAGCCTGCTTCTCTCTCTACCACTCGCCCTGCTTGTGTTCCCTCTCTCGCTGTGTCTCTCTGTGTCAAGTGAATAAAATATTAAAAAAAAGAATGCATATTTTAAAGATCTTTTTGAAGGATTTTGTAGAAAATTATTCAAATGCCCTTTGTTATAAGAAAAAATCAGAGAAAACAATATGAATATTTTAAATATTTGCCAGACTTTTCCATTACAGTGATACTAAGGATTTTAATTATAGAGGCAATTGGGATAGAATGTGACATTTTAATTTGAGGAAGACTCAAGAATGAGCCCAAAGTTTCTAAACTGCCTCCTATTGGTAATAGCAATGACTAATATTTATTGGGCACCTACAGTATGACAGTAACTATCCTAAATGGACTATCTCCTTATAGTCTTAGAACACTAAGCTACAGGTAATGCTTTTACGCACATTTTTCAGATGAGTAAACTATGCAGAATTGTAAAGTACTTGCTAAGTTCATGCAGCTAGAAAATGATTGGAGAGAAGATACTTGATTCAGCTGTGGGCATTCAAAATTTAAATTCCTGGCTATGGCAACAAACATCCACACGTGCATCCTCAAAAAATTACTTAAACTCTTAATTTCTCCAGGTGTTGTTCCCTGCCTAACTCATTCAGTGATAGTTCTTGCGTAATTTTTAATGGATGAGCATGAAGAAGCATTATGATTGTTGGAATTATAGAAAATAAAATGAATAGATATTGATAATAGTAAGGATAATAACCACAGAATAAAGTTAAGGAAATGGATGTATGAATGGATAGATGGATAGATGAATGAGTCTCCACTAATTATTTTAGGAGGATCAGAAAGGAGTTCTTTTAATTTTTTTCAAGTATGATTAGATCCTTCCCAACATTTTTCACAAATCTTAGGCTTTCAGCTCTGACAGTATACCTGGTCTAGAAGCACCTAATGTGACACAGGGTTTAAAGACATTCTGAGGGCCTTTCCTTGGCCAAAAATTGAAAAAGGAAATTTATTTACGATAGTTTGTTGATCCATTTGGAGCTTTATTAACCAGTTCTGCACCCATATGGCCAAAAACTGTCTGCTTACTTATATACTTCCACTTTTCTTTGTGATCTCATGAAAATTTCACTAGGCATATTCTTTGTCTGGTTCAGCAGAAGGTTGGATTGAAGGATACATAGAGATGCTTGTGGGATAGAAATTTAGTTTCTATTACTTCTAACTAGGAAAATTATCTTAAGCAAATGCATCGAAAAAGACAGTTGTTCATGCTATTATCCTAACAGATACAGTATTTCTGTTGTATATATGTATAAATTTATACATGAAAATTAAATAGATGGTGGGCAGCTTGTTTCATTATGAAGGTGAGGATGTGGGGGAATGGAAAGCATTTGTTGTTAAATGTTCTCTTGTGAAAAGAAATGATATTACTAAAAGTTTAAAAGTACATTATAATCATATTAAATATAGAAAGCATAGCTCTAGTTGGTTTAACTGAAACCACAGTTTCTGTCCCTTCTGTTTTTCCTTTCAGTAGTAATTACAAGATGTGGATGGCAAAGATAGGAAGACTTCTTGAGGTGGTGACAGTGGGATCTTTGTTAAATGCCATCGCATGCCTTGTTGGTGGCTCCCAAATTGCTTCTAGGTCTGCCCTTGCTGGTGGAATGCCTAAGCTTTGTTGTTTTTTTAGAAACTCTGTGCAAGGGGTCTACAGGGAATTTTTTGTAAATTTAAAAAGCAGTGTCCTTCTTTGGAAACATGCAATATTTTTAGAATCCTCTGATATTATACTGTAAGGCATAAGCCAACAGTTTACACATCCCTGTCCAGGAAGCTGAAAAAGAAAGTAACTCTGGGAATTTAAACCTCTATTTTCAGCCTCCATTAGGACGCTTCTATATCTTCTGTATAAATACAAAAAAGTGCAGTCTGATCTTTTGCTCACTTCAAAAAGACCCCTATACTAGGGTTAAAAAAAATGCAGGTGGGAAGAGAACTATTCAGATTGAGTGAACTTCTTATTTTTTAAAATTACTTTTGTGAAAGCAGATTGTGGATAATGTGGGACATACATGTATTTATTTTCCAAATGCATTTGTTTTGTTATTTGATTGTTTAAGGTCAAACAAGAGAAAGACCATATGGACTTCTTTTTCTCTAACTCTTGGTTTAAGAGGCCCATTAGTAAAATGGATAATTTATAGGCAATATGGAGGGATAAATGCATAATCAAATTAGTACTTACTAATTCTTAGGCATTTCAAATGTTTTATTCTGATTATCCCTCAGTACCATAAAGAAGAAATTAGAAATCCCATTTTATGCATAGGGAAACAGACTTTAGAGGCTTGACTGGTCATTCATCCAACTAATATGTGTCAGGGCTGGCATAAGCAATGGACCTATAAACAACATAAAGAATGTGTGAATATTTACAAATTTGTTGCCTGTATATATTATAAAACAAACCAGTACATAATTATAGCCAATCACCAAGATATATGTTACATGACTTGAAATTCATAATAATCTTTACATAGAATACAAGCAGGAAATCTACATTAAATATACAAAATAATGAAATATTATAAAATGTCGACTTAAAATTGCATTTGCCCATTAGCTACATTGGAAGATTAGGTCATAGAGCTTTTTCTTTGCTGAAGAAAATTATCACCACTGAGACTTTTAATGGAACACACACACACACACACACACACACACATACATACACACACAAATATACATGTACAAATACACATAATCTGTGGAGAATATGAAAAGTACAATTATTGAAAGATATATTGAAGTAAATTATCAATTTACCAATTGATTAAAGCTTAGTCCAAAGTAAATTGTTTTGTGAAGGGGAAAGAAGAGCATCTATTAATATGATCTATTTCAGATCGAGGCAAGCTTGAAAGAATTGAACATTGCTCAGCATTTCATTAGGCCTTCTGATGCTTCCTGTCATCCCGACGACCACCACACATAAGCTTGATTCCACTCACAGAAGAATCATTTGAGCAGACCCAGAATGTTCTGTATAAATTGTTGCATTCATAGGAAACAGTGTTTGAGTTAACACTGATCATACTTTAATCTGAAAAGTCCTATTGATATATAGTATCAGATGCTGCTCAGAGTCTCTAGGAATTTCAACCTTTCCAGGTTACTTTAGGGTGATACAACAAAACCAGAAACACTGGAAACCTGTGGTACTTGAGTTTTCTGCAATGAAGTGGAAGACTCAGAAGCAGAATGATAGACCTGAAATTGTCTCCTCCTCTAATGAATCTCAGCATCAATTCCTTTTCTAGACGTAGAACATCACATATTTCATGTCAATTAAATATTTGTCATCCTGGTGCCACTCTTATGGAATAGTCCCTGAAGCCTTCACAATGTAAGAGTCACTCTGGTTCTGATAATGTTCCCTAAGATCCCCATGTTGAAAATTTCATGGTCCTAAACCCCTGTTGCAAATGTAAGGAAAGTCATGCAGTACATCAAATGCCTTGTGGTTTTTCTGTGAGCACTGTTTTTTGTTTCTTTTTCTTTCCTAATACTTAATAATTTTAAGTGTTAGTGACTTAGTGATTAGCTTCAACTTGGGAGTAAGCAGGTAACTAAAATCCAAGGATGGTATACATTTTAGAGTGCACGGATCTTTAAATTAAAGGAAAATGTATGCAATAAACCATGGGCCTTTGGCATCTCATAGATGTTTAGTTTATATTGAACCAGTGGCTTTTGTATATGTGTTATATATTTTTTACACATATTGTATTTAACTCTAGAAGAAGTATTTCTAGTTGTGAAGATCCAATAATAAGATATAATTTTAATATTTTAAATGGCAGTGACTATATTTAGCATAATATTTATAATTTCCCTTTTCCCTTATGTGTTCATGTAAATTACCTTGTTAGGTATATTATTAAGTAAAATTTAAAATTATACCTATATTCACCTTAAAAATTAGATAACTGCTGCCTTGTTAGGTATTTTAGGTAAAAGACAAATTTAAACTAAAATATTTTGGGTAAATTTCCAAGTTAAATGATCTCATCAGTGAATGACTAAAAATTATATTTCAATAGTTATTCAATGAATGAATGAATAAAACCTCAACTTTCTTTCAAGATAATAATTCTTAGGTTTTATTACCATAAGTAACATGTGGACTGTGTAACACCCCACAATTTGGGAGGTATAGCAATAGGTTTATAATCTATGTGATGTAGTATGCAACTGGAAAACAAATGGATTTAATCAATCAAAATTAATTTTTTACTCTCCAGACTCTCTAGGAATTATTACATCTTATTTAAGTTTTTCACTACTATCAAGTGGCATTTATAACCACCAATAGCCTATTCTAATTTGTAGCTGACTGAGAAATAGCAAATATTGGTGAAGAGTTATAGTTAAAATAACCTCATTTTATTGGGATCCCTGTGATCCATGAATTTCATGATACTCTCTCCCTAATTAATTGGGAGAAGAAGATTTTCAGAATTGTACCTTAGATACCTTTGTTTGGGCTTTCATATCTCAGAAAAACGAATATGGTGATAGATAATGTTGATACATATTCTTAGATAAAACTCCTTTCCCTAAAAGTAAAAACCAAACCACTAGAAGAAAGAGAAGTCATCAGAACAACTACAGTTTTATAAATGAAACACAAGATAATTTTACTTTCTCTTGATGCTACATCATTGTACTTTGTTACAGTGGCAACAATTTTGATCTATTTTTGGCTTTTGATGTTATAAGAAGTAGTTTCAATGGTATTGCAAAAAGTGAGACAGAGCTCAAGACATTGTTACTTTACTATTTGGACAGAACTACCTAGCAATTCTTTATTAAGAAGTGAGCATAGCAAAGATGAACTTTTGATCGCTTATAGTTGGAGAAAATGAACTATGTGAATTAACATCATGCTTAAAAATTTTATATAGGTGTGGGGGGTGGAGAGGTCTGTGGGTGTGTGTGTTTTCCCCTAGGGGAACTCTAGCAGTAGTGTTTGCTAGTCAGTAGAATTCTGGAGGGATGACAACTTAGCAAATGTTGGGATTTTACCATATTTAGCGTGGATTTTGACAGCTTTCCTCAACATATTGCGAATTAGGATGGGTTCAACAAGACCTGGAAAATTAATAAGATTTAGGACTGCCAAATCAATAGTAATGGGCTGAAGAAAGTAACTAGAGGAGTCATCAGACTACTTGGTAAAGAGTCAAGAAAGTGCATTAGGGTGTGAACAGATCTCAGCAGCAGGAAGACTTCCTAACAAAGTATTGATCAGAAAAGAAGGTGTGGCACTCACCCAGTTCTGAGCAGGTTCATCACAGGAAATGGGGCAGACCACTAGAACTGTCCAGAATTTTGACCGACCCCTACTTGAATCCTCTCAGGCTAGTAGTCTTTTACTTCTTCATGCATGATACATGTGTGCTTAATGACATGAACCTATCCAATTTTTCTAATCAACTACTCTCTGGTTTATTTCTCTTAAGCACTTTCACCTAGCTTCTATGAACAATAATGCTATATTAGCTTTCTTAAATGCAAAGAAACCTAGCAGATAATACACAGCCTTACTGATATTTTTGTGTCACTTCTTCCATTGCTGCCACAGTTATAGTTGGTGAATCAGGCTGTCCTATCAATTGGTCAGGATCACCCTAAGAAATTTACCCAATGCCAATTGATGAAAATTGAATATGATTAAATCATTAGGTAACATTGCCAAAGTGGAGTTTTTGTAGGTGTATCAAAATTCCAGACATCTGAAAGGAGTAGGCACATCTTGAAACACAAAGAAGGAAAGAATTTTTAAAATATGCATAAATAATATCAACAATCAGTTTATCTAATTCCAGGGGAGACATGTTAGAAATATTATTTGTGTATTCCAAAAATTTAAATATATCCATAGTTGTAGAGTCATAATACATTATTGAAGTAAACTAAAAGTATCTCCAGTTTGAGAAATTTAAAAGATAAAACCATATTTTTTTTTCATCTGCCTTAATGTGTCTCACAAGGGATGGAAATCCAGGTGCTTCTGGTTTGCATACCACTTTTCTTTGCACCTATTAAAATTCCAATTTTGCTTTGAGAGAAAGAAAAATGATTCCTCTTCTAGGATTATTTAGCTAGCTATGTGATGCAGAGGCAATTTTCAGATTTGCATTCTTATCACTGCTTCTGTAAGCTCAATTATTTTAACAAGGTCTTTCCAATTTCCCCTAATGTTTTTCATAACTACCTCGAGCTTACGTTTAAATCAAAACTCATTTTTGAAATAACTTATTTCTCCTAGACTTTTGAAGCTTTCAACATTGCACTTGTATGGAGTTCCTCCTGTTTCTACATATTGACGTTTGGTGCAAAGATTTTCTTTTTCTTCCAATGGGCTTATTAAGCTACAGCCAAGTCATTAATATAACTTTAGAGTTATATTCAACAGGATATTTTTAAATCATTTGACATATTGGCTACTTACTGTGGTTACAAACCAAACATTAAGACGGTAAAGTTTCCGTGATACAAGAAAAGTAATTTCTAGAGATCGGCTTTACAACGTAGTGCCTAAAGTTAACAATGTAAAATTTTGTTAAGATGGGAGCTCTCATGTTGTGTTCCTACAAAAAAAAAAAAAAAAAAAAAAAGGCTAAAGGTAAAGCTTTTCATTTGACAAAGAAATGGTATGTAATTTTTTATTGGACTGAATTATTGTACTTGGTGTTCAGGATTTTTAAACTCAGATTATGACATAGTAATTGTAGGTAATTTTGACATATTATGTAATATGTCATTCATATATTCAGTGCTTTATTGAACAGAAATGTATCTCAAACTTCTTTAAGAAACGACTAGGAATACTTTATATCAATCTGTTTTATGCTGGATGGCAAATGTTCTCAGAAAAATAAAACCATCAAAACATGGCATCAAGTCCCCTAAATGATACATTAACTTTAAATTAGATAATTATATATTAATATTTCATTAACTTTTAAGATATTTCAACTACAATGTATATGTATCATACCTAATACTTAGCAAGTTTGTGTCCTTTCTTATAATTACTTTCTTCTCCCAAAAAGCTATGCTGTGCTTTCTGAATTCAGCTGAGCATAGTGTGAATTATGCATCTTTTACTGAGAACATCTCACTCTAATTAAAAATACCCATGTTGGTCCTAATATGAGTTACAAGTTACAAGTTACCAAAGATTTAAAGAAAGGTTTAGTGAGACAGATTGGCTTTCATTCTTAAACTTCATCCCAGTTTGATTTGTGTGAATCTGTGATTTGGCTGAGATTACAATACATGGCTTCAGAAATTAAATTGTCTTTGGAGATTATTGCTACTGTGCATATGTAATTAAGTATACTCATTATTGTCTATAAAACTGTAAAAACCTGCAGTTTTATGGGAAGAATATAAGCCCAATGATTTCAAATCAATCAGTTGCAGAGAGTTCTGAGATGTTCCAACCATTAGTTTTGTGGAAAACCTTAAGAAACACAATATTCCTGCAGTCAGCCTAGATGTATAAAGTAGTAAAAGCTATGCCATATTAATTAAACAAGCATTCATTAAGCACCTGCTGTGTATTTGCCACTGTGTCCTCTAAGGTGTAAGAGAGTTATGGGATGTTATATTTGGAAGGAACTTTAGAGAAAGTCTTGGTCCAATTTTCCTACTTTATTGTTGAGACCTAGAAAATACGAATGATTTAAGTTCTCACCTCTAAAATTAGCATCAGTACTCGAATTAGAACATACAAGAAAAAACACAATTAAAACAAGGGAACCTAGGAGCTCAGAGTGTGTGTTGCGTTGCCTAAAGATAGGAAAGTGTAACTGTTCAAATTACACAGTGATGCCATAGGAAGGTAAGTCAAGGAATGATTAAATGTAAAATCCGATCTTATTGTTACATCTAGATCATCGTCCTCTTCTTTTTCAGAAATAGTATCAATCACTTTTGCTGATTCCATATGAAAGATGAATTCTCTGTTGATTAAGGTTACATAATGACAGAAACATGTGCTGAATTAATTAATACTTTTATAAATACTCTACATTCAATCATAGCATCAGCACAACTCTTACTTGTGTATGCAACATATCTGTTTGCTCTAATGGTAATGCTCACTCAACTCATACGGCTTTGGAAATCCCTTGAAATAACTCCCTGGTGATCTAAATCCATAGTTTGGGAACCAAACAAAAGCTCATGAGAAAGTTCTTCCTTCAGTGGCATATGCAACATTTTTGAAGACTTGAAGACTCTCTTCTAGGCCTCATGTCATGAAGAAAAAGGAAACATGTTTTGTCAGTCTAAACAAATACAATTCATGAGAATGCTAGCATACCAGATTCAAAAGATGGCTTTCAACAAATTTGTATTGCTCTTTGAGACAATACCATAAACGTTTATAAACAAAGCAACAGAGAATCATTAATATATCTCATAGCAATCTAGAAATTAAGCAGACTAACCCTATGTCAGCATAGGGTTGACTTCAAATTTTGTAAATATTATTTGCATGTTAAATTATTCACCTGTAATTTAAGACAATTTTATGCTATTGTTATCATCAGTGTTCAATAGATTAGCATAGTTTGCCTTTCACCTACTATTTTTCACCCTCTCCTTCCTATAGCATTACTGCATGGAAGCATTAGAGCATTTAGTCTTATATTTTCTGAGCTGTGGTTCCCTTCCATTAGCTTCATTATTAGAGATGATTCTAATACCTTTCTTCCTGAATGAACCCTAAGTTTGCTATTCGTTTTTTTCCCCTTATTTCTTACAGGGCTCTAAATATAATTTCAGGCATTCCTCCAAAATTGCCATGAAGTAACAAGGGAGTAGCTGTAGAGCTATTTTTATTTTTAAAGGATAAATTGTAGAAATAGTAATACACTGTACCAAATTACACTTTTCTTAAACAAAAATCTAAGCCAAAAATAGGACACAGAACTTCCCTGTTCTATTCCATATATTTCATATATTACAATAGACTTTCTTATTAACATCAGGCATACATTCTGGGCTTTTAAATTTCTTCATAAGGTAGATAAGCTTATCAAAATATTAGCTATGAAATAGAAGGAAAATGGAATATAGAAGCAAATTCTTTCTCACTTCTAATGGTAGGTCACAATAAATAGTACTATAGTTAATTCACCTAAAATGTGCCATGTTTTTATATCTCCTCCTGCATTAAGATATTGAGAAGGAAAAATTGTGTCCAAATCATTTTGGAATCATTTAAAAATATCCTTTTGATAATTATATTGTCAAGTCAATATTTTACATATTTCAAGAAACTAGAGATAAGATTTAATATAATTATATCTCTATTCTGTGAAGTCTTACTATAGAAACATTTTTGCTCTCCATTTAATGGAGTGGAAGTCATATAATCAATATTACACTTCATGTTTCTATCTAAATATGCTAATTATATCATACTATGTTTTAAGCCAGAAATATTTTCTTAGCATACAGATATTAGTTGGTTAGCATTTAAAAGGTCCTGTCACCCACCAACACCAAAGTGTGGAGAGGGGGGATTTCGCCACACATACAACAAGAAATGCCCCAGACCAACTAGGTGTCCTACAAGTCAACTAGATTTTGACACTGTCCACAGGTTAAGGACTCAGTCCTGCAGGTATACTCCCCCCACCACCTGCACCCTCCACCACAACCCCCCTCACCCCTGCCACTTTAGATGTCAGTTTCAGGCTTAGGTTGTCACCTGCAATTCTGACTGACTGGCTAGAAATCAGAGGTTTCCATGATCGCCTCCTTAGGTTTGGCTGACTTGCTAGAGAGGCTCACAGAACTTAGAGAAACATTTTACTTACTAGATCATTGGTTTATTATAAAAGTATACAACTCATGAACAGAGAGGTGGAAGAAATGCATAGGGTGAGGTCTGTGGAAAGGACACAGGACAGCCATGCCCTCTCCAGGCATGCCACTCCCCCCCATATCTCCATGTGTTCACCAACCCAGAAGCTCTCTGAGCCCGTTCCTTTTGTTTTGTTTTGTTTTGTTTTTTGTTTTGTTTTATGAAGGCTTCAATATAAAGGAATGATTTACTAAATCATTGCCCCACTGTTGGTTGAACTCAATCTCCAGCCCCTCTCCCCTCCCTGGAGGTCAAGGGTGGGGAGTGGGGTGGAATTGAATGTTTCAATCCTCTAATCACATGGTCAATTCTCCTCGCAACCAGCCTCAATCCTTGGGTGCTTTCCAAAAGTCACCTCATTAACATAGCAAAAAATAACCTTATTATTCTCAACACTTAGGTAATTCCTAGGGTTTTGGGGAGTGGTGAGCCAGGAACCATGGACAAAGACCAAATATATATGAGAAATATATTTTGGTCATCTCAGTGACCAAATATACATTTTTCTTATAAATCACAGCATTAAATATTAAGGTACATGTGTTAGTTTAGGTTATGCAAATACAGAAGTAAGAAAATCCCGTTTTAAATTAACAAGAAATATACTGAAATTAAAAATCCTTGAGTCAATCAGTCTGTCTGAGTGATTCTGTCCTACTTTGAGCTCCTTTGTCAGTTGGTACCACTTAAATGATAATAAACAATGAGTAATTTTAGAATTGAATATGTTCCAGGAACTAGAGATAGACACAACTTGAGTAGGTGACTGACATCTAACAGTAAGAAGTGTAATAATGAATTATATAGTGTTACAGGGGTGTTACAAAGGAAAGAGTGATCATATCTGCAGGGGGGGATTAAGGAAACATTCACAAAAGAAAGGTCACTGTAGTATGGTCTGATAGAATGAATATGGCACTGCCCAGTGTTCAAGATTGGAGAGTATCCAAGGACTAACAGATGCAAAACCTGTAAATATGAGAATTTGGTATGTCTTCGTGGTTCCGTGTGTGTGTGCGAAGCTTATCTATCATGCAACCAGCGCAAAGCCACATGGGCAGCAAATTAGGGAAATACCTCTCATTCTACAAAAGGACTTATACTTTATCCTGTCAAAGACAGGGACTGGCTAAAGAATTTCAAATCAAGAAGTAACAATGTGGCTGTGCTTTGAAAAATTGAAGTGGTTTGAAATTGAAAGCAGAAAAGCCAATTAAGAGTCTATTGTAATGGCTTAAAAGGAAGAAAATGAGAAGGAAGATGTAGTAAAGGAGAAAGACACCACTTTTAGAAAATAGAAGTGAAGGGATAGAGTGACTGACAGAAAATGCGAGTTGGTGGGAGGAGGGTGATCGCTCTCTCTAACCTGGTTGATAGATTCAGAGTAGGACGAGACAAAGAATGCAAGAACAGTAGTTTTGTTGAAGAAGAGGAGTTCATTTTTGAATATATTAAGGCTAAAGTATCTGTGGAGATGTTTGGGAACCTACAACAAAGTACTTTATGACTGAATGTAGGATTCTTCAGTGTGCCTATGTGGCTATGCTTGGAATCCGTGTCCAAAATGCATTGTTTGAGAGTACTCAGTCCATGATACCTTCCTAGCTTTCAGTGCTATCCTTTCCATTCACATATTCATGTGTTCGTTAATAAATTCATTCAACAGATATTTGTAGATTTTGCTAGGTAGGCACATGAATGCATCATTAAAGACCACAGTCCAGCCTTCCACTATTTTAATTTAGCAGGGAATACTTTAGAAGTAAACTAACAGAGTATTGTGTGGTAAGCGCAGATTGACTGCATTCAAAAATAGTAGTTTATTATTTAATTGACATTTATGCAATATTAAGACAAACAAGTAGGTAATTATTACATAGTTGTGTTTCTACCTATGGATTTCCTGTGTACATCATTAGAATATTTATTTGTTAGAAAAAATAATGATTTTAAACATAATTTGTCTAAGGTCTTTATTTTTGTGATATTAATAAGCCTTGTTTATTGAACATTTTATTGTCCTTCACATTTTATATTTAAATGTTGTTTGTTGTTTGTATTCTGTTATTAAAACTATAATAATGTGTTTACACTTTAAATTAAAAAGTATCTCAGAAATGGAGATTCCATATGTGAAGGTACATCGCTTTGTGCCTAGCAGAGATGCACATCCATGCTTTTTTTTCCCATGTTTTTTTACTTTCCTTTCTAGTCCCTTCACGTATGCTGTCTAATGTTCTAGTTATGTCCAACACACTTGCTCTTCCATACTTCCTTATTAAGTCTTTGAAATAAGAAACCAAATTTAGGATGTCTTTCTGTTCTCATTGATCCCTATCATTATTAATCATTTACACAATAAGCATTTATTGAGTACCCAAAATATAACATTCAGGAGATGTTGAGATACATAAAATATGTCTTAAGTGCATTACAGAAACTCAGAAGAGGTGACATTTATGGTACTGAGAAAATATGAGCAGGAAATTGCTTAAAAATGCCCATAAAAAGTGGGTAATGATATTACAAGTAGAGAGAATAAGTTTAAAGAGTCATAGGCTTTAAATAAGTATATAGGAGGGCGCCTGGGTGGCTCAGATGGTTAAGCATCTGCCTTCGGCTCAGGTCATGATCCCAGGGTCCTGGGATCAAGTCCCGCATCGGGCTCCCTGCTCCTTGGGATCCTGCTTCTCCCTCTGCCTCTCTCTCTCTCTCTCTGTCTCTCATGAATAAATAAATAAAAAGTTTTAAAAAAATAAATAAATAAGTATATAGGAGGCAGTAGCTGGTTCGGGCAGCCCGAGAGCAGCACATGTGGAAGGAAGTCATGTAGGCTGAGAAAGGTAGGCTATGTCAGATGGTGAAAGGTTTGTTGTGGCTTAGCAAGAAATTTAAGGGTTTTTTTGGATTTTGTTTGTTTATTTGTTAGACACTGAGAGATGCCAATTATTTTAATCAGGAGAATGATATGGGTACATGATTTTAAAGGGTGCCTCTTTTCATATAAGACAGGATGGACGGGACCCCTGGGAGGCTCAGTCAGTTAAGCATCTGCCTTCGGCTCAGGTCATGATCCCGGGTTCCTGGGATCGAGCCCCACATGGAGTCAAGCCCTGCATGGCATAGGGCTCCCTACTCAGGGGGAGTCTGCTTCTGCCTCTGCCCCTCCCCCTGCTCGTGCACCCTCTCTCGTACACACACTCTCTGTCTCTCTGAAATAAAGTCTTAAAAAAAATAAAGGATGGACTGAAGAGCGGAGATGCTGAACATGTTAGCACATAGTTATTTTAGTGCTAAATGGAGTTATTAAACTCTATTCATGTGTGTGTGTTGTGTGTGTGCACGTGTTTATGTGTGATTTCTAAAAAAATGCACGTTGAATATGTATGTTTTGTAGGGAGGCATACAGGGTGTTTGGTACAGATACAGAACTTTTATAGAAAGTGTACTGAATTGGGTCAGGTTAGTACCTATCTGTGTCAATGGAAGATGATTACTGAGTATTAAGTATTGAGACCAGGATGTTAGCTGAAGAGGAATGGGGAGATTAGAGTAATTTTTATCTCCACAAGTCAGTACTGCCATTTTAACAACCATGTTTGTTTGTCTTTCATTATTTTCAGTGTGATTGAAAGGTAATTACTGGTAGCGTGTTAAATAATGTGTAAGATAAGGTAAAAGTAGATATGGTCACTGAAATGTATGTTTTAAAAATGGAAAATATACTAGAATTAATAAAGTACACACTGCTTATCTAAAAATTAATTATTAAAATTAAAATGAAGCAAAGCACAAAACAAATATTTGTCAAGCAGCACCAACAGTTGTGAAGTTTTATGTTTTCATTTTTGGCATGCCATATATGCTTTTTGTGATATATATTTTTTCAGAACTATAAATGACCAATTGATTTTGAACAAATGAGTACAAGAAACATTTTAAGAATATCTGTTGAACTGACAGAAGCTACACGTATAGGGTAAGTGATTAAGAAGTGGAAAAAGAGCAATTTGGATAATAAAACAGAAAAAAAATAAGACTGATGGAATGATTTAATCCACAGTATAAAGGTTTTGGAACCTAATCCATTACATGAAGTCTCTATAAGGTCCTAAAGAGAAGCTATCATAAAACATCTGGAATATCTGCAAAGTAACAATTTACTGGAAAGGGAACTAGAATTGGGAGGAAGAAGTTCATGGTCAAGGTTGATAGCTCAGATTAATTGTCCCTATATTATTTATTTGGTCATTCTTATGTTTTTCAACATAATAACTTGACAAAGAATCTTTACTTCTCTGAAAACCAACTTCATGTTTTATTGTCAACCCGTGGGAGAAACAGTCTAAAACATCTATTTTGCCTTTTTCAATTTTTGTTACTAAGTAAAGAAAATATAATTTCTGGTGAAATAAATCAGCATTGCAGTGAAAAACTTACTTAAAAAAAATTGATATAGTGGCACCTGGCTGGCTCAGTTGGTAGAGCATGCAGCTCTTGATTTTGGGGTCTTGAGTTCAAGACCCACATTGAGTGTAAAGTTTACAGGAAGGAAGGAAGGAATGGAAGGAGAGGAAAAGAAAGGAAAGGAAAGGAAAGGAAAGGAGGAAGGAAATTTAAAAATAATCTCAAAAATAATAGTTTAGTTCATATCACATTTTATGTCAAAATTAAAAATAATATCAAAAATAATAGTCTAGTTCATATCACATTTTATGTCAAATATAAGCTACCCTTATTTAATGGGGACTTATAAGTTTTGGAAATGTAAGGAAATTCAACACTCAGTTGTTCCAGATTCCTTACTTTGCAGATGAGGGAACTGAGACCCAGGGAAATTAAATGCCTCCCATGAGGTAGGGGCAAAATCCAACTCCCTTCCCCGGTCTCTTTCTTTCTGCTACACGGCGTTGACGTGTATGTCATATGTTCAAGTTTAAAGTATTTTAAAGGAAACAGTTCATAAAGCAAACAAAATGATTTCTAGTTATTGTAACATTTTTCTATCTTGAGATTATTTTAGTCTTGCATAGTTTAAGATATTATGTATACTTCACATTTAAGGAAAGAAATATATATATTTTAGTTTTGCCACTGATATAACCTAACATTTAGAAAATTTTCATAGCCTGTTACATGGGTGTTAGGTCACTGTGACAATGAAAGATGGCATCCTCTCTTTGTTTGCTAGTTCATTATTAATATTTTCTATCACTTGGGTAAAAGTCAGCATTATTGGCAAGATATAGAATATCTTTGTCTTGTGGTAACAGATAATCTGTTCCCTTTTTGGTGTTCTGTCAGTGAATACATGGCTTTTTATCTAGTGTCATTAAACTGAAATTTTAAAACTAAATTCTAGATATTACCAAAAGTAATCCTTTACTATAAAGGTAATTTTCTGATTTATAATACAAAATAAAACAGTTCTGAAACAAGGTCACTTAGCGTTTTGGTTTTAGGGAATAGGTTAAAATAACAACCCAGAAGAAAACTTGTTAATATTTCAAAGTAGAATTGGCCATTTTAAAATAACACTGTTGTCGGGGTGCCTGGGTGGCTCAGTCGGTTGAGTGACTGCCTTCGGCTCAGGTCATGATCCTGGAGTCCCGGGATCGAGTCCCACATTGGGCTCCCTGCTCAGCAGGGAGTCTGCTTCTCCCTCTGACCCTCTTCCCTCTCGTGCTGTCTCTCATTCTCCCTCTCAAATAAATAAATAAAATCTTTAAAAAAATAAAATAAAATAACACTGCTGTCTTGGAGATTAACATCGAAGCAGTAGTGTTGACATGGGCTTCCACGTGTGGTGACCTTTGGCCATAAAGCATCCCAATACTCCCAGCCGACATCAACAAGAAGGCACGAGAATAATAGCTCAATTACCAGTGAAATTAGCAACCCGGGTTTCCAAAGTTTTCCTTAATTGTACAAATTGATTTCTCTAAAAACAGAAGTTTGATAAATAACATGTGGTTGAGCTCACATAAAAACTTACAAATGAAAGCATCTCTGGGCACGTTCTACTTTCTTAAGTTAATATATTATTGAACTATCATTTGTGTATAAATTTAAATATTTATATTGAGTAAACATATGACTGTCAATTGACAAATTGAATGTGTAATCCCTTAATTGGGAAAGATGACTCAAAAACACTTGTGTGCTAATGGGCCCTACTCTTCTTTTGAGCTGCCTGAGCAAAGCACTCTGATAAATTGAACGTAACCTTTTTAGTATAGCCCAATGATAAATATTTCATTACTTTATGACAGAGTAGAATAGAAAAATGACATTTGTTTTATGCTTTGATCATGGACATCTGGCCAAAACAAAAACAAAACAAAAAAGAAAGAAAAAATGGAAATTTTTGACTTAACTCCAAAAAATTCGAAAGGAAAAGTGATTACATGTAATATTTGCATTAATCTACTTCTTAAAGTAACTTGTTCAATTACAACAATATGCATAAATGTGCATAAGCATCCATGTATATTTATAGATATGGAAGTAAAATTAAAAAATAATTGATAGTCTACTATTATAGGGGAGATATATTTTATTTGGTCTCCAAACTGGAGAATTAGAACTCTTTGAGGACATTGTACAGAATTATCATCAGATCCTACCAAAATAGAGACTCAATATTTAATTTTTTGGTCAGTATTTATTCAATTCGTTCTTTCACTTGTTTTACAAATATGTATAGAGAGTCTATTTGTTTATCTTCTCTCTTGCCCGCAAGAATGTAAACTGCAAGAAAGCAGTGACATGGACTGCCTTGATTATACCTTGTACTACCAACTATGCCGTCACAGTAATAGGCCTTCAATAAACATTGATGAATGAATGAATGCCAGTTTCTGAACTGTGTGTTAGGTATATGCTGCTCACCAAAACAAGTGTGGCCTACTATATTAATGTCCAGCTGAGATGGTGGAGCTAGGATGAAAAAATCAAATACTTAATCAATAAATATTTAATGATAATTGTGTTCAACAATAGGAAGAAAAAAGGATTTTTTTTTTCCAGATGTGAAAATGTCACTCTTGTTTGATAGTAAATCTTCCACATTGCCATAAAATATGCATTCTACAAGGCTCACCAAATTACTTAAGTTTAGGCTCAAAAAGAGAAAGGTAAAGAATATGTAGTCTAAGAATTTCTGGAAGTTTATATTCTAGAATTAAGGGTGTGAATTTGCATATAGTTACTTATGGTGACCTATTAGCATAAAAGGCCTTTAGAGATTGCAGGTACTATTACACAGGAGCTACATTAAACCTTTAAGATGCAGATGTTCCAACATGAGTTTTCAGACACAGCTCTAGGAAGAAACCTTAATGATCACTAAATTCAGAAGGTGTTTGTAAATGTTTTCATCTCCACATTTATCTAAAATGTTTCTTCTACAACCTAGTTAATGTTTTGAATTCTATCTCCCTCTCCTCTGCATCAAGAGTTACTCTCCTAAAACTAAATAGGAGGATTTAAACAATACTATAGACAAAATTTTGTTTGCTAGAATCGATCCCAATTGCAGCAGCTAAAGAAATTTATAAGTTAATAAAGTTACAGGAAATAATAAATTCTAATATGAGGCACTTAATATACTGCTTAACACCTTTGTAGCCTTTGTTGTGCTTACTCAACCCTGTTTTCATCATGGAGGAATGGAAAAACATGCAAACTCAGATTTTTGAAAGAAGTACAGAGATAATCACCCGCACTATACAAGGTGACTTCTTTTAGAAAGTTATAAACAGGGCGCCTGGGTGGCTCAGTTGGTTAAGCACCTGCCTTCGGCTCAGGTCATGATCCTGGAGTCCCGGGATAGAGTCCCCCATCAGGCTCCCTGCTCAGCGGGGGGTCTCTTTCTCCCTCTGACCCTCCTCCCTCTCATGCTCTCTCTCTCTCATTCTCTCTCAAATAAATAAATAAAATCTTAAAAAAAAGTTATAAACATAACCTCTTTTAAAAAAACAACACACTGTCCCAAATCATTTACAAGTTTTTGGAATTTATTTTTAATTGAGTTACGTATAAAACTTTGTGAAAATATCTATTACATAATATAATTAACTTCCCACTGAGTCCTTTCTGTTTTGGTTGAGTTTGAAAGTATGCCACAGCAACTGTGTCACTAATTCCACAGATTTGGTGTTGTCCTCCATCTCACTGAGCACCTATTAAGATCTATAACACATACCTACCAAGACATATATTTTAATTTCACTCAGTTACTTCCTATAATTATTCCACCTGCTACAGCTCTTGTATTTTATTTGTATCTTATGATGTAATATCATGGCATTCCCAACTGGTCTTCGTGATGGCATCTTTCAATGGTTCAGTCTCTTTTGATGGACTTTCTATTGCTTAGTTACACAGAATACAGCACAGCTCTTGTGAGGTGTTATAAAAAGACTTCCTAAGTACTTAGATAGTCAAATTCATTATTAACTTTTTACTCAATAGTTGGCAATACTTATTGAATATTTACTTTATGCTATGCTCTCTGTCTTATTTAATTTTTAGAACCACCCTATCAGGTAGATACTGTTATTATTCTAACATTGTAAGTGAGGAACTTGGTGGTTATGAAGTAATTTGGCAACAGCCATATAGCTGGTGAATAGTAAAACTGGAAATCAAACCAGGATTGTCTGTTTCCAATGTAAGCATGCTTAAGGTCTGTGCTATGAATAGACAGATATGTTGAATTATGGCCTCAGGAGGAGACATTTTATCTTAAATAATAAATTAATGAATAAGTGAGTGAATTAGTACGTAAAATGTATCTCAACACTAAAGAAAAGCAGGAAGATATTATCAAGAATTGAGGAAAATTTCTAATCCAGAGGTTGCTTATCTTTGATTTTCACATTTTAGTTCTTAGCTTCAGAATAGGAAAATAACTTTTTTAAACTTATATATGAGAAGCATAGGCATATTACAGCCTTTATTTTCCCTCAAGTATTAGGAGTCTAAATATACATTCAAGGGGCACCTGGATGGCTCAGTCGGTTTAGCCTCCAACTCTTGATTTTAGCTCAGGTATGATCTCAGGTTTGTGAGATAGAGCCCCACATTGGGCTCCGTGCTGGGATTGGAGCCTGCTTAAGATTCTCTCTCTCTCTCCCTCTCCCTCTGCCCCTCACTCCCCTGCTCTCTCTCAAAAAAAAATAAAAATAAATAAAAAATATACCTTCAAATTTGTTTTAGTGGTATGTTCTTTATCATACAAATTATGTGAGTTAATAGATGATATATCAGTAAGTATATATTTAATATTTGTGAAACTCAGCTTTCAGTACTTTTTAACATATGTTTTTATCTCACTAAAGTCATCTGGGAAATGCCATAAAAATATCTCACTATAAATTGTTCAATTGGTTACTTATTTGCCCTGTCTTAATTCAGTTATGAATCCCCTTAACCTAGCTAATGGGCAGCTACTGTAATCTACTGCCATGGAAATAAAATAATATCATGTGGTAAGATGAAACTACAAGATAATGAAAATATAACTAACTTATTATGTATTTATACCCATGCATATTTTCTGATTCAGACCCTTAATATGAATTTTCCTTGCCATTTCAAAATTAAGTTACATCTCCCAAGAGTTTATTCTGATGCTGTTTTCGTGAAAATACAAAATTTAATGAATTTTAAAGGAGATCATTTTTGCTTTTCCCTATAGAAAATGGAGGACTTTTGGCAAATAAAATGAGGACACGTATCTTTTTCTGGTCATTTTGTCTTTTCTGATCTAGCACTCCTGCTTTCTCAAGTCCTTTTTGACAATGAATGAACTATATTCTGAGCTCTGGCATTTGCAGTGATTTGATAAAAATCTTTTAAACTGTCCTTAAACTGGCCTCTCTAGATGTCAAATAACTGATTCTGAGTAGGCACTGGAGGAAGTTCTTCCTGCTTTTATCCACACAATTGGGAGTTTTAGAGAGTCTGATGAATTTCCGATTTTAGAAAAATGTGGAAAATGCTTGCTGATTATGCTGCAAATTTGTCCGGCCCCACGTTGTTTATTCATGACTTTAAAAGCAGCATATACTACAATTTATTTTACATCTATAAATTGTTAGGTAGAATGTTCCATTAATATTCACCATTTAGAAGTATTTTTCATTTGTTGCTTCCTTTTGTTTTGCTATAAATAAAACAAGATCCATAGAGGCAGTGTATTGATCGCTCTCTAGAACTACACAGGCTCGCTTGGAACCCAGCTCCCCATTCACTAGATATGGGAAACTTGGGCAAGTTGCTTACACTTTATAATGTCAGTTTCCTCCTCTGTAAAATTAGGATCATAAAATACCTACTCTAGAAGGATGTTTTAAGGATAGATGAGTCTTTAAATACATAGAAAAGTGCCTAGCATGTTAAAAAAAAAATCAGTAAGCATTAGCTAACATTACTATTTTCAATATGGACTTTTTTCTTTTTATCAAACTCAAACACAAAGCTGATGAAATAAGCAAAAGGCACAAGAAACCGCGCTCATATCAAAGTGATGGATGAGTTCCATTTTAGAATGTGAAAAATGACAGAACAATCATGCAGGTGCAGAGAAATTAATATATGTAGATATTTGGGTATTTCATTATTTTTGTGCTGCTGTTTCTAAATGGAGCAGGATGCTTTCAACACCTCAGAAAGGATTTTAAAAATAGATTATAAAGTATCAATGTTGTTAACTATGTAAAATCTACATACAAATGTAACTGCAATTGGACTGAGGAATGAAACAGGTTTCAATTGATCTGAAGATGAAAAATAACAAGAAAATTAGGTTGAAAATAACCTTTTAGAAAACAAAAATTGTGTGGCATGACTTTTGTTCTTTATCATTTTTTTTAAGATTTCCAAACAGAGTCATTTTCCTGTTTTAGTTTTTTACACTATTAGAGTTTAACAGCCAGAAGAGCATGAAACCTTTAAGGAAACAACATTTTTCCAGATTTAAATTTTAATCATATGTCTTATTGAACTTCCTCACTTTTATTAATAGAAAAACAGTAACATTCAGGCAAATTAATATTATTTTAATTATAATTTTGTCTTTTTATGATTGTAACTTATAATGAAAAAGGATCAAGGTAAAGTCCCTTTTCTTTTTTATCCTTTAAGAAATATTGTTTTTAATGGTTCTAAATTTTGGTAGCTTTCAAAATTATTTTTTCCTTGGCCTAGCGTCCTGGGTGTATTTTTCATAAGAAAGAAAGAGGGAAAGAGCTAAGGAGGGAGAGACAGAGAGGAAGGAAGGAGAGGGAAAGGAAAGGAAAGGAAGAAAGGAAGAAATTAAGAGAGAGGAAGAAAGAAGTGTGGAGTTAGGGAAGGGATTGGAAAGGGATTTTGCTGGCATTTATCATATTAGCAGAAATAATCAGAGAAGTGTTTTTGCTTTGTTTTAGCTTTCATAACATGACAAGTAACTGAAGAAATTAACAATGAGTATAACAGAGTAACTACCCTTATAATTTGTCTTCTGAAACAACATATAAGTATTTGTCATGTTAAAAGAAAAAATACCACCATAATAAATTATCTTGTAGCTCTTCTGAAGTGAAAGAATCCAAAGAACTCTTGAAAGTCACCCTGATGCTTTGGCTGCACATTTAAATTCAATATTCTAAGTTCCAAGAGTTGGACATTCAACTGACTACACCACCCAAGTGCCCCTAAGTTGTTGTTATTTTTAAGTAAACTCTGTGCCCAGTGTGGTGGGGCTACAACTCACAACCCCAAGATCAAGAGTCATGTGCTCTACTGACTGAGCCAGCTAGGCATCCCAGTTCTAAGATTGCAAAATACCTTAATTGTACCCCTTTCTCTGTAGCCATAGCCCCCCCTTTTTTTGTTTCTCCTTTTAAAATTTCACTTGTGTCCCATCCTTCTGCTCTTTCATTTTTTTTTTTTTTTTTACCCCATTAATCACCTCCTCTTTGGAAGCAGAGATGTTGTGGAGACCTTCTGTATGCTCATCTTACCTGATCTTTCTGTTGCTTTTAACATTTTAAATACCAGCCCCCCCCAACCTGCAGTGCCATTGAATTTAAGTTGATATTACTGATTGTCTCCAACATCTACAGCAGTGGTATCAGTAGAATGTAAAGTAAGCAAGTGAACATCAGAAGCAGCTCTTTATCTTCCATCAAATTAAAACAATAATAAAATAGTTAACTCCTTAAAATACCAAAGAAATGCAAGTAGCCACTTGTGGAATCATCTTTTAAATGCTCCTAACTTGAAGCCAATGATCAGCTCCTTTTGTGGCATATTAAAGCTTATATTTAGCATTGTCAAATGAGAGATGTTAAGCAATAAGGCACATATATTTTGTTTGTGCTTATAAATCAATGATAACATTTATGAAACAGGGTTGAGGGTACTAATTATGTCAAGTAAGAAAAAATAGGTAAATCTGGCTGACTTTGTTGGAAAGTTCTTTATTAAAACGTAAGAAACCCAAATACAGTTAGCTTTTCATTTAATCAAGTTGTGTTTCCAGTATAAATGAATGGCTATTGAAGTCTTTATATCCCGTACTTTTCTTAAATGCTTCACTGAATGTTTAATACTCTGGCATCCCAGTTTAGAGCTTCTTTTAAAGGAGTCTTTTCATAAAACTTGGGACAGAAACCTGCTCTAGATGACCGCATGGAGAGTTGTACAAAAGAGAAACAAATTATAAAAGCTCAGTGTTACTTGGTTGCTTAAAATTTTCTCTTCCTCTTTCTTTTTACAAAAAAAAATGGGATTAATCAATGACCTACTTTAGTTTCTAGAGCCTAAGTAGTTGAAATTTTTATATAAAGGTTCATATAAAATCATTTTATTAAGTGAAAAGGGAACTAGACAATCTTTTTGAACCTAAGCAAACAAAAATTTAGCCAAAATAATAAAGAGCTTATTTAACACATTCAAAATTACTTTACTTCACATACTCTCTTAAATTGTATAAATCAATACCCTCATCCAGAGTTGCTGTGAATAGTCTTCAGTGTTTTTGGTATCTTCTAGAATTAATCTTTATGACTAGCATTCCCTACAGTATCCTCTGTCCATTGGAAGTGCACGGGGCTGACCTGGGTCTGATTCTGTTTGAACCAGTTGTGTATGTTAATTCTGATGTGTTAAGACAACTGACACTCAGCAGGATTAAGTTATCTGGAAAGGAGATTCATAATTTTTTCCTTGACTTTTTCATTGGTCTATTGCAAGAAATAAAGGAAACATTATTTGTTTCTAAACAAGAGATTGTAACTACAGATTAATTGATGTAATTGTATTCAAATGAGACTTTACTACTTGGCTGGGTCCCATGAAGGATTAGTTTCTTTCTACACTTGCAGATGGTTGCTGTCAATCACCAGAAGAAATGGATGATAAAACATAGACAGATTCTTAGAAATTCTACCCCAATTGTTGAAAAGCAACCCAAATCTTAATGAAACCAACGGTTTCCAAGAAAGCGTTTTAGGACCTTTGCCATATGGCACAGTTTGAAGGGTAAGAAGAAAAAATTGTGGGAAGCACCTAAATACTATTTTTTTCAAAATATAGTCTACAGATTACATAAGTTCTGACTCCCTGAAATTTAACTGATTATATTACAATTATTCGTTTATTTTGATCAACACAGATATTTCAACTAACCAGTTCTATCCATAGTAATAGTGATACTGGATTCAGTAGAATTAGCTATTTACATTAATGAATATAAGTTATTGTTGCCAAACTACTACTTCACTTCATGCATCTCTAGACAATCTCTGAGAGCCATTTTCCAAAATACTTTCCAAAACATCTTTTAGCACTTCAGATCTTAACTACTTGTAAGTTTAAAAAAATGTTTATTTTAAAATGCCATGTAAATATAATCATTTTTAGTTTATGTAAATGAGTTATAATCAGAATTTTGCTGCAGTGGTGGGAAAAACTAGGTTCTTGAGATAAAAAAATTTTTAACCTTTTAAGCGACTTTTATTTTGGTTTCTATTACAATGTATAGATCTTTAAAAAGAACATGGATCAACCTAACTAAGTTTAGAAGAAGAAATGGGGGGCGTGTTCATATCACATGAGCATCAAAAGAGGTAAAAAAGCATGGCAGGTTAGCCTAAAGAATAATATATTCAAGCATCAAAATAGAAATTTTAAGTATTTGAATCGATACCATTCTGAAGAAACATAGGTCAACTATGTTTCTGTAGTGACTTATGTATCCTTATAGAGAGGTGGTAATTGTTCCTGACTTGGAGGATGCATTTTCAGGAGTAAAAAGTACCTTCTGAGAGCATGCAAACCAGCCATTCAATGACACTCAATAAAACCACATTTTCCATATTCCAGCGTGTAAAGGTATTCCACTGGGATCACTTGCCCTCCGATAGGGACAAAACAGTATGTATCTCACTTCATCTTAAAATTCGCACAGGTACTTGGGTCACCAGTAGAAATAATTTATTTGCATCACCCCCAGGACCCAACATAGTAAAATACCACAAGCCTTCCTAGTATGTAAGTTGTTTGGGCATAAGATCTTAATCTGTGCTGCAGTAAATAAAGAAAAACTAGCTTCTCCCTTTATCCTGACTCTTTCCCCCAGAGTAGGATAATGTCTTGGTTTAGGAATCTATTTTCCAAGGTGGATGTGACAAGCACCAGAGGTGGACTGTGCTAAGTCCCTGCCAGGTCACACTCCTCCTCCACTGAGGAGGTCAAGGCTGGGGGGAGTAGAATTGGGTTTCAAGAAGTAATCCAAGAGGACGTATAGTGTCGCTGTTACTCTGAGGAGAGAACAGTCATAGAAGGGTACAAAAATGCAATAAAACCTTTAACTTGGAGAAACAAAACCATACTCCAAGGAAGCATCATCAGCATCACCACCAGCATCACCACCGCCACCAATACCTGCAAATGAACAAGCCAGCAGCCAAAGTAAAGGCTTGACTACTGACCTGAAGAATTTTAGGAAACTAGGAGAGAAGAACTTCACCCAATGTAGCCGGCTCTTTGTGGGCAATCTTCCTCCTGACATCACTGAGGAGGAGATGAGGAAACAACTTGAGAAATATGGGATGTCAGGCAAAGTCCTCATTCATAAGGATAAGGGCTTTGGTTTTATCCGCTTGGAAACACGAACCCTAGGGCAGATGGCCAAAGTAGAGCTGGACAACGTGTCGCTCCGTGGAAGGCAGCTGCATGTGCGCTTTGCCTGCCATAGTACATCCCTGACAGTCTGAAACCTTCCCTGGTGATTCCAATGAACTGCTGGAGGAAGCCTTTTTGGCCAGGTGGAAAGGGCTGTAGTCCTCATGGATGATCGAGTAAGGCCCTCAGGAAAAGGCACTGCTGAATTCTCAGGGAAGCCAACTGCTCGGAAAGTTCTGGACAGGTGCAGTGAAGGTTCCTTCCTGTTAACCACATTGCCCTGGCCTGTGACTGTGGAGCCCATGGACCAGTTGGATGATGAAGAGGGACTTCCAGGGAAGCTGGTGATAAAGAACCAGCAGTTTCACAAGGAGGGAGAGCAGCCACCCGGATCTGCACAGCCTGGCTCCTCCGAGTGTGAGTATGCCCCGTGCTGGAAAGCACTCAGTGAGATGGAGAAGCAGCAGCAGGACCAAGTGGACCACAGCATCAAGAAGCTCGTGAGAAGCTGGAGATGGAGATGGAGGCTGCTCGCCATGAGCACCACGTCATGCTAATGAGACAGGATTTGATGAGGCGTCCAGAAGAACTTCAGAGGATGGAAGAGCTGCACAGCCAAGAAGGGCAAAAACGAAAGCAACTGGAGCTCAAGCAGGAGGAGGAGGGCAGGCTCCGTGAGGAAGAGATGTGGTGGCAACAGGGAGAAATGAGGCAGCGACAGCAGGAAGGATTCAAGGGAACATGCCCTGATGTGAGAGAACAGGAGATAGGGATGGGCCAGTGGCTGTGGAAGGTGCTATGGGCATCAACAACAGAGGCTCCATGCCCCCTGCTCCAGTACCAGCTGGTACCCCAGCTCCTCCAGGACCAGTCACCATGGTGCCAGATGGAACCTTGGGATCGATCCCACCAACAACTGAATGCTTTGGCCAAGCTGCTGCAATGGAAGGAATTGGGGCAATTGGTGGAACCCCTCCTGCATTCATCCATGCAGTTCCTGGAGCTGAATTTGCTCCAAACGAATGTCTCCGATACTAATAAAAATTTCAATGTCTAGTTTCCCCAAAACCCTTAAAAGAAGGACCCTTTTTGGACTAGCCTGAATTCTGCCCTGGAAAAGTGTTAGGGATTTCTCCCAATAGTTAGGTCTTCCTTGCCTGTACTACTCTGAGTGTGTTTGCTGGAGGCTGAGGGTAAGGGAGAAGTGATATTTAACAAATCAGTTCTGTGTGGTATATCATTTAACTAATTGATCCTGTGTGGTGCATTTCTGAAGTTTCATGTGATTGTTGAGGGCCTAGAGGTGTGGGGTAGGGAGGAACTATGGCAAAATGGATCCAGTTAGAGCCCCCATTAATCTTTTTTTTTAATTTTTTATTGTTATGTTAATCACCATACATTACATCATTAGTTTTTGATGTAGTGTTCCATGATTTATTTTGATCATTCCTTTCTTTGTCCATCCTATTGTATTTGCTTTCTCATTCTTATACCCTCCAACCCCAGAGACACTGCCACATACACCACAAAAGCAAACATCCGCCAATGACCTTAGCCCCATTGTTCCATTCACTCACAGGTGGGAATTCAGGCAAATGTCCACAGAGGTCACAGACAACATACATAGGGTTCTGTTATATCCTGTATATTACCCCTTCATGTCCTAAGGAAGACATTTGCTCTTAGAGATTTTCATTTTAGTGTATCTTTAAAAAAATCTTGTGTTAAGTTGCTTCCAACTTTTTTCCCGGGTAAGGACAACCCAGGAACTTTTGTGTCTATGAGGTTGCTGTTCACAGATTTTCTTGATAGGCCTCGTACAATCTTGGGAACAGGGTTATTGTGTGCTAAAGGTCAGACAGTAGCTCTGAGCCTTGCCTGTCTTAGGTAGTTATGCCATGCATTTTTTTTACTGATGTACCATGTATGATTTGTCCCTGATATCTTTGGAGTTTTTCTGAGAAATAGAGCAGTAATGCAGCATCAACTTACTAAAATACACTTTAAGCCTTAAAAAAAAAAAAGGAGTAATCCAGATATAAGGCCTATAAACGACCTTGATAGCAAGACATGGTTTTTCTGTGTCTTTTTCTTTTTTAATTTACTTCTTTCCTTCCCTTCATTGGCAGCAGTAGTATGGGGATTGCCATTTCATAGTAAAACTTCCCTCAAGTTACTGCATTAGAAGCACAATTTAATTACTACATTCATATTAATCATGAGTTTTGTTTTGTTTTATTTGGCTCAAATACTTAAATTTAGGGAAGCACTAAGAAGCAATATCACAACTAATGCTGCAAAGAAGTAAACATATCCTAATGTAAAAACTCAAAACTCTACATCCTAGTTATTTTTTGCTTAACCCTATTGTTTAAGGTGGGATATATATATAGTTACAGATTTTTCGTTTTTTTTTAATCCCCTTTCTCGTTTATTTGTCATGAGAAGTATTCAATCAGAAGTCATCAAACCCCTTGTTAAGAATATTATATGATTTATGTAAGGAGAGGATGGGTAACTATATTGGATTATAGCTATAGACATTTCCAAATCTGAAAGTGTGTGATTCTGTGAATAATCACCCTGCTTTCCCACTATAATCTCCTAGACCTGAGATTCCCCTAAGTTGTTCGTATTATCTTCCGTGATGAAAGTGTCACCTCCTTTTATTTCTTCCTTGCAGTCATATATGGCTTAAATTGAGCTCTTTCCAAGTCCCTTGACACATTCTGTCTTTGAAGGCTGGTTCCATATTTGGTAGAAATGTATTTTTTCTTATAGCTTATCAACATACACATATACCTAGTGGCAATAAGATTTATGTTAGAAATGGATAATTACACAAACCATTTAGATTCTAAATTTTGATCAAGTCAACACAATCCTTCTTCATGTAGAGAGAGTTATTCCAGTTCTCTTTGAGTTAAGTACTTTTCTGAAACATTAAGTTCTGCTAATGGTAGATGGCAGGCAGGATGAGGGAAAAAAAGTAGAGAGATACACCCAGTGCATAAGTATCAGCTAGGACATTTGTTAAAATCTCCAAGTGGAGACAGGGGTGGGGTTAAGGGTGTACAGATCTCATGTATGTATATATGAATGTATGTGTGTATAATTAACATACTGTGTTATTATATTAGTCTCAGGTGTCCAATGTAATGATTTAACAATTCTATATATTTCTCAGTGTTCAATCAAGATAAGTGTACTCTTAAGCCCCTTTGTCTGTTTCACCAATCCCCTCACCTCCTTTTCTTCTGGCAACCAACCATTTGTTCTTTATATTTAAGAGTCTGGTTTTTTGTTTGTCTCTTTCTTTTTGTTTGTTTTGTTTCTTAAATTCCACATATTAGTGAAATTATATGGCATTTGTCTTCCTCTGACTGACTTATTTCACTTAGCATTATACCTTCTAGGTCTATCCATGTTGTTGCAAATGGAAAGATTACATTTTTTTTTTTTAATGTCTGAGTAATATTCCATCGTATCCGTGTATCAGTCTGTATGCATTTATGTATGGATGGACACTGGGCTGCTTCCATATCTTGGCTATTGTAAATAATGCTGCAATAAATATAGGGATGCATATGTCTTTTCAAATTAGTGTTTTCACTTTTGGGGGGGTAAATATCCAGTAGTGGGACAGCTGAATCATATAGTATTTCTATTTTTTAATTTTTTGAGGAATTTCTCTACTGTTTTCCACAGTGACTGTACCAACTTGCATTCCTACCGATAGTGCACAAGGGTTCCTTTTTCTCCACATCCTCACCAATACTTGTTATTTCTTGTGTTTTTTATTTTAACCATTCTGACAGGTGTGAGGTGATATCTCACGTGGTTTTGACTTGCATTTCCCTGATGATGAGTGATGTTGAACAGCTTTTCATATGCCTCTTAACCCATCTATGTCCTCTTTGGAAAAATACCTGTTCAGGTCCTCTGCCCATTTTTTAATCAGATTATTTATTATTTTTTTTCTCATGTTGAGTTGTATAAATTCCCTATGTATTTTGGATTTTAACCCCTAATTGGATATCTCATATGCAGGTATCTTCTCCAGTCAGTAGGTTCCCTTTTTGTTTTGTTGGTAGTTCCCTTTGCTGTGCAAAAGATTTTTGTTTTGGTGAAGTACCAATAGTAGTTTGATTTTGCTTTTGTTTCTTTTGCCTGAGGAGACAGATCTAGAAAAATGTTTCTATGGCCAATGTCAAAGAAATTACTGCCTATGTTTTCTTCTAGGAGTTTTATGGTTTTAGCTGTCACATTTAGGTCCTTAATCCATTTTCAGTTTATTGTGTGTATGGTTTAAGACAACGGTCCAGTTTCATTCTTTTGCATGTAGCTGTCCAGTTTTCCCAGGACCATCTATTGGAGAGACTGTCTTTTCCGCATTGTATATTCCTGCCTCCTCTGTCAAAGCTTAACTGACCATATAATTATGGGTTTATTTCTGGGCTCTCTATTCTGTGCTTTGGATCTATATGTCTATTTTTGTGCCAGTACCATACTGTTTTGATTATTACAGCTTTGTAGTATATCTTGAAATCTGGGATTGTGATACCTCCAGCTTTGTTCTTCTTTCTCAAGATTACTTTGGCTATCCTTGGGGTCTTTTGTGTTTCCGTACAAATTTTAAGATTATTTGTTCTAGTCCTGTGAAAAATGTCATTGGTATTTTGGTAGGAATTGCATTAAATCTGTAGTTTGCTTTGAGTAGTATGGACGTTTTTAACAATATTCGTTCTTTCAACCCATGAGCGTGGAGTTTCATCCCAATTTGTTTCTGTCATCTTCAATTTCTTTCATCAGTTTTATAGTTTTGGAGTACAGGTCTTTCACCACCTTGGTTGAATTTTTTTCCTAGGTATTTTGTTATTTTTGGTGCAATTCTAAGTGGGATTGTTTTCTTAATTTCTCTTTCTGCTACTTAATTATTAGCATATAGAAATGCAACAGAATTCTGTGTATTAATTTTGTAATCTGTGACTTTACTGAATTCATTTATCAGTTCTAGTAATTTTTGGTAGATTCGTCATGGTTTTCTAAATACAGTATTATGCCATCTGCAAATAGTGAAAGTTTTACTTCTTCCTTACCAAACTGGATGACTTTTATTCCTTTTTTTTTTTTTTTTTTGTCTGATTGCTGTGGTTAAGACTTCCAGTACTATGTTGAATAAAAGTGGTGAGGTGGACATCCTTGTTTTTTCCTGATTCTAGAGGATAAGTTTTTCATCATTGAGTATAATGTTAGCTGTTGAGGTATTTTTTTTTTAAATGGTCTGTATTTTTTCAAAGGATCACTAGGTAATGTGAACGAATACTAAAATTAAAATAAACACTGGTTCAAGAAGTTATTTTCTCTCCAGTAATGATTTGTTTATAACCCCAAACACTGTGTCCCCACTTGAAATGAAAAGATTGACCGTGCAGTGAGTATTTAGTTAGCATTTGGTTTGACCTGCTTTTTTTCTCTTTGTGGAACTTATATGTGGAAAACAGAAAAAATAATAGATGTCCCTTATACCTTACACATATTTATACTTATCACACTGCAGAATATGACCCACATCTTTAAAATATTATATTTTAGTTTTGAAACAAAAATAACCATATTATATTATTTTCCTTCACCTGGAAAACCAACAGCAGTTCTTTCATTTATTTAACTTTTGCATATAGGTGACTTAAAACATGAAGGATATTGCGAATGAGTTTTCATGCAGGTAGCAATTTTTACAATTTAAGTTGATGTTATTTTTAAATCTATTCAAGCAGAGATTATCATACCTAATGTGTATATGACATAAAATATCAGAATCTAGCAAAGATTCCATTTAGTGAGGCTCTATCAGCTTAGAGTATACAGGGAAACAGCAGTATAGACTACTAGGAAGAACACTGCAATAAGAGTCAGTAGACCTGTTGAGAAGTTGTTTTTTTAAATGTCTTTCACTTTAGTTCCTCTATCAGTAAACATTGTCAGGTTGGAATAGATTACTGGTAAACTCCCTTCCCATTCTAAAATTGTATTTCCATAACTTCTGTTTTCCAAGAAACTAATATGCACGTGTGTATAAAAGTACATTTAAGCAAGCATATGTATATAAAATATATATATAATGGCAAAACAAGAACGCCAAGTATAGGAGGTCTTTGGAAGAAAAGTACTCAATGAGAATCAGTTTACAGAAATTTTAATGAGGTGTGTTTGTTGTTTTGAAAACAGAGTTTTCCTATTTTCTAGCATAGTATCAAGAACTTGCTCCTTCTGAGAAATGATTCTAAGACACTCTGTTCTTTTGAAGTTTTTAAAAGTTTTTATTGAGCCGCACAGAATAAAGTCTATTTGAACATGATAAGCTGACATGGTGAATCAGAAATGTCAAGCTGTTTTACATTTCAGAGTCTCACAGTAATAAAAATTGTCCTTTAATCCATTAAATATAACATCTTTACACAAGAGAATTCTGAAAGGAAGATCTTTAGAAATTTGAAGAGTTTAATGATATTACTGAGTACTTACAGTTGTTATTCATGATTTCTGTGTTGTATTTAGGCATCCTAATTATGAATATTTCATTGTCTCCTATAATTTTATAACTTCTTTTAAATTTATTTGTATCACAGTGTGCTATGCTGAGCAGAAGCCCAAAGCATAATTAAAATATGAAATACTTCCACAATTCGGACATGGTGGTTAGGTTTTCTTTTTTTTTTCAGTACCTCTTTCAGCTCACCTACTAGTAGAAAGTACAGTGTTTTTTCTAAGTGATGTAGTTAGTCTTTGCCTGAATTATTTTGGGAGGGAAACTTTTTGAAGGCTTTGTTTAATCTAAATTATGTCCATTCTTTTATTCTTGTTTTCACCTTTCTAATGTGAGATGGATTTATTAGAACATAGTATAATGGTGTTTTGAAGTTACCTATGGAATTCTCTACCTCAGATTATCATGAATTATATCTCTCTAGGTCAGGTATATCTTGCTGGTACTATTTTTTCAACCTCATTGTTTTATCGTGAGAAAACTTATAAAATAATTTCAATTTCAAAATGAGTGAGTGTTTTTCATGTTCTTTTGAGGTCTGTCTTTATACAGACTCTTAATAAAGCTTTAAACCTGACTTCAGTTGAATAAATATTTTTTAAATTATCATTTATTATAGTAGTCATTTGGTTTATTCAGTAGACATCTATTTAAATTCACTAAAGGTTTTCTGTACAGAATAGAATATGGTGAAGGGCGCTAATCTAGTAAGCAAGAAAACTGGTTTCTGATTCTAACATCGCTATTTTCCTTAATTGCTATGTAATCTTAGGCAACATTAAATAACCTTGACTTTTGATTTTCTCACCACAAACCATGTAAAAGGTCCCCTGTTACTGCAGTATTCAAGAAAAGACCAGAAAATTAATATGGGAAAACATGCAGAAGAAATATAAACATTACATGCATGACTGGATTATATAACCTTTAAGGTTCTTTACAATTTTAAGTCTATTGTTTTATATACAGAATTATGAATTATCCTTTAGATGTGGACCATCGTATTTCAATTATCAAGGACAAATTTCCAGTTCTCTTTAGAGCTGGTGTGTGTGTGTACATAAGTATGCATGTGTGGGTTTGACCAAGCTTATACTATATTATTTTATACATTTATTATTTTATATCTTTATTGAGCATTTATCACATGTCCAGCACTGTTCGGGGCACTAGGGTTACATTAGGGGAACACACACACAAATTATTTAGATACCGGAAAGTGGTAAGTGCTAATAAAAACATAGAGCAGAAGAAAAGAAAAGGAAATCAGGTTGCATTTTTTACTTAGGTGATCAGAGTTGACCTCATTGAGAAGGTGGCATCTGAGCAAAGACGAAATAGTTAAAGAAAATAAGCAAGCAGATATCTAAAGGACAACATTTCAAGAAGGAGTTATACTAGCACAAACCTGTAAGGCATAAATATGCCTAGTAAATTCACTGGGTAGTAAAGTCAGGCAGTTGGAGGTGAATGAGTGAGGAAACAGTTAGATCAAAAAAGGAAGGGGAAGCTGATCTTGTAATCACCGTAGTATCTTGTTGTGACTTGAGTTTTACTCTGAGAAGAGGAACTAGTAGACAGTTTGGAACAGAGGAAAGATGTGATCTAATTTGGATTTTACTCTGACTGTTGTGCTGAAAGAGTTTGCAGCTAGATGGAAGCAGGAATCAGTTAATAAATGATTACAATAATCATTGGAGTAATAATAATGGCTTGGTATCAAGGTAGTAGCAATGGAAATTTTGAAGATTGGGTTCTGACTATATTTTAAGCAATTACAACAGGAGTTCCAACAAATTTGATATGAATGTGAGAATAGAAAAATCTGGAATGAAGCCAAGAGTTTTGTTTCAGCAACTGAAAGGATGGGACATCATCCATTTGAGTGAGAAATGGAAAAGACTCAGTAAAATAGGTTTGCAGGGACAAGGGGATGAGAGGTTCAGTTTTACACATGTTGATTTGGAGATAACTATTTGACATCTCAGTGGATCTGTCAGGTAGGCAGTTGTATACGTGAGTTTAAAGTTCGGAAGACACATCTGGGCAAGACATATACATTTGGGTGATAATGAGCATATTGCTGTTATTAAAGTTATGTGCTGATTGAGGTAACAGTGTAGTGGATGTAGACAGAGAAGAGGAAAGGATAAAGAACTGAGATCTGAGAACTCCAGTGTTAAGAGGTCTGGAAGAGGAAGAGAAACCAACAGAAGAGATTGAGGTGGAAGAATAATGTTGTTAGAAGAGAAGCAAGAGTGTGGTATAATAGAAGCCACGTGAATAAAATATATAAGCGCAATATCCTTGATGTTGATAAGTTTCAAGAACTGAAAAGTGACCATCAGATGTAGCAATTTGGATGTAATTGGCGATCTTGACAGGAATAGTTTTGGTGTAATAATCAGGGGGCAAATCTGATTGGCAAAGATTATGGAAGAAGAGGAGAAATGGAATTCTGTGTTACTGAGTATAGTCAAATATCTCAAGATATTTTGCTACAAAAGGGAAAAGATAATCAGAGTTATAGTTGTTAGGTGAAATGGGACTTAATGGAGGATTTTTTTAAGATGGGAAAAGAATATATATATATATATATATATATTTTGCTGGTGGTATTCATCTCTACTACATAAGAAAAAATAATGCAGCATTATGTGGTTCTTGGATAGGTGATAGGAAATTGTATTTAGTGCACAAGGGAAGGTTTTAGGAAGGAGTAAATATCATTTATTTCCAGAAACCTGAGAGAGATTTGGGTTCAGTTGTGGGTTGACATATGTGGCTATGAGAGTTCCTGGAGATTCTTTCTAGTTGCTTTAATTTTCTCAGTGAAAAAAGTAAAGTCATCACATTGGAGTATTAGGATGGACATGTTGGAAATTTAAGAGGAAAGGAGAAAAGGGGCGCCTGGGTGTCTCAGTTGGTTAAGCATCTGCCTTCAGCTGGGATCATGGTCCTGGGTCCTGGGGTTCTGGGATTAAGCCCCAGGTTGGACACCGCATTCAGCTCAGTGGAAAGTCTGTCCCTCCCTCCCCTCCCCGCCCCCAGCTCGTGCTCTTTCTCACACACTCTCACTCACTTTCTCAAATAAATGAAAAAAGTCTTTAAAGAAGAAAGGAGAAGGTATGAAATAGTCCTCCGGGATAGTAGAAAGTACATGAACTAGTGAAATATAGTTGATTGTGGGCAGGCTTAGGGGACCTCCAACAGTTTGTCAAATTGAATTTAAGGTACAATTATTCAGAGCTCTTGTGTATTTCTGCATGCATATTTAGCTGCCACATGCAGGTGCTGAAGAAGCAAAGAGTTAGTTTTAAGCAGGATTGTAATTTTGCCTAGTAAAGGTAGTTGAGGGGCATTGAGATGTTTATAGTTCAACTGATTGATGGTCACAGTGGATTGTTTTTCAGTTGAGATACTAGAGCAAATGAGCTGAAAAGATAGGAGATGATGATCAGAGAACTGGATGCATGAAACAGATTATGGAAATATGGGCCTTCCTTGTAATGAATAGGTCTAGAAATGACCAGGGCACTGATTGGTTAAAACAACATGGATGACAAGATATTTAGAGGAAAGAAGAGCAAGCAATCAAAAGGCCAAATTTCAGGAAGGGTCATATATGTATATACTGAAATTATCTATAATTAAATCAAGAGTTATGCTGGAAAGAGAGGCAGGAGCTAAAATACTTGAGAAACATGGAGGAGTTAATTGCAAGATCATCCAGTGACTGCAACAGTGAAGGTAATGAACAATATAATCTAATGACAATAGAGTAAATGCTATAATTTATAGGGAGCAGGGAAGAAAAAAGGGTATAGAAACAATCCTAAGAATGAAAGTGGCCATCTTCAATGTGACCACATTGATAAAAGGCAATCTCTTACATGATTTTTAAAACTTTCTTATGGCTAGCATAATGTAGAAACTCATTAAATAATAACTAATTAACTTGAGTGTTGATATTAGGATAGAGAAGTAAAGTACTTCAAACAAAAGTGTCATAAAAAATATGTAGATTAGCAGTACTAGAGAGAGTTCTGTGTTAGAAAGAGAAAGTGTGAAAGAATAAGGCAGTTGTGAGTTCCAGTCACAGCTCTGCCATTTACGAGCTAAGTTCTTTATTAAGGTGTTTCATCTCTGCAATGGGGAGAAAAACTAGTACCTCACAGAGTCATTGTGAGGGGTAAGAACAGCAATTTATGTAAAGCACCTGGCACAGAATAAGCATCTAATTAATGTTAGTTCCCTCCCTTTAAAGTAGAGATTCAAATACTGAACATCTTTACAAGGTACCACAACAAAGATAGACGTCTGAGGAAATAATGTCTATTTCCATCACCACTGATAAATGATTCATGAACTCATTCATACACCAACTGTGTGTTATTTCAGTGACTTGAAAATGTGCTTGTGGACTCTTAGTTGGTTTTTTTTTTTTTTTCAATTTCTGGCTTTATATCACTTATTATAACACATACTGGGAACAACAGTCACAAAAAGAAAATCTGGACACACAAGGGCACCTGGGTGGCTCTGTCGTTAAACGTCTGCCTTCGGCTCAGGTCATGATCCCAGGGTCCTGGGATTGAGCCCCACATCAGGCTCCCTGCTCTGCGGGAAGCCTGCTGCTCCCTCTCCCACTCCCCCTGCTTGTGTTCCCTTTCTCGCTGTCTCTCTCTCTGTCAAAAAATAAATAAAATCTTAAAAGAAAAAAAAAGAAAATCTGGACATTATCATTTTCTTTTTAGTGAATCTAAAGCAAGCATTATTTTTTTCTTTTACTTTCTTAAGCATATAACTGTATTAAAAAATTAGAGTATTTCATGAATAGTGAAAGGCATATAATTCAATGATAATATGACAAGTTGGAAAACGATATGTATTTTCCATTAAAATATACTGATGTTGAATGAATGTTATTAAACAATTGTCGTTGGTTGTATAGAGAATTTTAAAGATTTATTTATTTGAGAGAGAAAGAGAGAGTGCATGCACGTGCAAGCAGGCTAGAGGAGCAGAGGGAGAGAACTCTTCAGACAGACTCCACACTGAGCACAGAGCCTGACACAAGTCTCGATCCCACCACCTATGAGATCATGACCCAAGCCAAAACCAGGAGTCGGACACTTAACCAACTGAGCCACACAGGCCCTCTGATTGTATAGAGAACTTTAAAAAGCATTGAAATAAATTTCTGGTCTTTTATGATCAATGAGGGAAGTATAAAATGACCCAAGACAAACAAGGGGTGGAGGGAGGAGCTTCATCCATACAGTCATTGAAGCACCTAGGACTTCTACCATTCCCTAGAATCTTGTAGTCCTTGTTGAATCCTCTTCATGTGGCCAGTAGAAGAGTACAAAGAAGGAGAGTGCATGAAGCATTTAAAAAGTTCTATAGGTCAGCCTCAAAGTGGTGAACATTATGTTTGCCTAGTTGCCACTGGCCAGAACTAGTCAGATGATCCACCCAGATACAAAGAGGCTGGGGAAAGTGGTCTAAATGTGTGTCAAGGAGAATATGTGCTTACAGGTGTACTAGTTGGTCCATTCCAGAGTTGATGTGTTACTAGATGTTAAATTAGAAGGATAAACGCTGTAGTACTATAAAAATGTAGAAAATGGGGCGCCTGGGTGGCTCAGTTGGTTAAGCGACTGCCTTCGGCTCAGGTCATGATCCTGGAGTCCCAGGATCGAGTCCCGCATTGGGCTCCTTGCTCAGCAGGGAGTCTGCTTCTCCCTCTGACCCTCCCCCCTCTCATGCTCTCTCTCTCTCATTCTTTCTCTCAAATAAATAAATAAATAAATAAATATTAAAATAAATAAATAAATAAAAATGTAGAAAATGGATGGATTAGTTTAAGCTATCTCGGTACTCGCGAGGCAGATAATGTTTCACAGGAGGGATGGAGGGTACCATATGCCTTGCAAGACACAGAAAATTTGGTCGAGTATGTTTTTCAGGGAGTGAATAGCAGTGAGATTAGGGTGAGCTTGCAATACATTCCAACAGTGAAATTCATCTAAGTACTCAAATGTCTTGTCCAAGGAGTCACAGTTATCCTGAATCTACATCTAGATACAGGTCTAATAAATTCTGTGGTTTAAGATTGTTATGAAGGAAATCATATTTCCTGTTATCTTAATTATACCAACTAAAGTGTGCATATCTTATGTAGAAAGGGTCTTGACTAGATTGTCTTATTACTTTGAAAAATAGCTTAATTTAGCCACAGTTTAAGGAAAAATAGAATAACTAATATGACACACAAGTGGATATACATTAGAAAACAAATTATGGAGAACAGACTATACCGCCTACTCAAAACTGAACCAGACAACATCAAGTGTATAGGAACAGATATTGCAATAATGCGAGCACAGCTGTTTAGGATTATGCTGAAATGTAGGAAACATTATTCATGGAACAAAGAAAGGAAACTAAAGAGAACAGCTTTAAAACAGCACCTTCATATTTAGCCTCGTATTGCATATTTTACATATTTTAATCATATCTCACTTTCTTCCAAAATAGACTTGAGGCAGTTTATAACAAGATAATGTTATGATAGCGCAGACGCCAGGACAAGACAAGACGGGCTAGTGGTGGAATAATACCAGATTACTCATACTAGGTTACTAATGCTGGGGGGAAACTTGAATTTAGGACAAACATTTGGCATTTAGCTTCCTGGCACTCGAGTCAAAAAAAGAAAAACAGAACTATGTTATAGAGCTTGGTAAAATAATATATTATTTAGTAAAAAGGAGCAGGTAGGCTTTTATTCTCCCATAGTCCTGATCTCTAAGAGGGACTTATTTCACAATTATTTAATAAGGCAGTTTTATAAGAGATGGCTTCAGCAACATCCTATAAATAAATACTGAACTTCTATTTCTTGCTTGGCTCTCTGCTGAGTTCTTGGGACGCACAGATGAATATGAAGCATCCTTACCCTTAAGGAGCTCACAGCTAGTATAAATCTAATTGGGCAGTAAATGCAATAAATGAGTTACTTGCAAGACATAATAGTAGCCCAAAGGAAAGAGTGTCAGCAGAGTCAAAGAGAGAAGACCTCACAGGAGGAGAAATGTTGAATTGATCTTAAAGTATGAATAGGTCAAGGATTAAAAGAAAAATGAGCAGAACTTTCCCTTCTCTCAAAAAACAAAAACCGCAATGCCTAGTTTTATGCAGATACTTGGGAGAGAATTTCTTTGAAGAACCAAAACAATATAGTTCAGATGCCTAAAATTTCAAACTGTTTAGCTAAAAAATGCTAAAATTAGAGGAATGAGTTGTTGACTGATCCCTTCAGCCCTATTAGAAAATAATTGACCATATATTTTTCACCTGGTGGTATTCTTTTCCACAGCATAAGTAGCAGGATGGAGATATCTCCCTTTCTTTTTTTAACCAAGTCTGGATTATTTTTAATTGTGGCAAAATACATGTAACAAAATTTACTCTCTTAACCATTTTAAGTATATAGGTCAGTACTGTTAAATATGTTTACATTATTGTTCAACAAATCTCCAGAAATATTTCATCTTCCAAAACTGAAACTCTATAACCATTAAACAAAACCACATTACCCCTTCCTCTCATCCCCTGGCAACCACCATTGTACTTTCTGTTTCTATGAATTTAAATACTCTAGATCTCTTATATAAGTGCAGCATACAGTAATTTTCTTTTTGTGATTAGCCTGTTTCGCTTAGCATAATGTTCTCAAGGTTTATCTATATGGTACAGCATGTGTCAGAATGTCCTTCCTTTTTAAGGCCGAATAATGTTCTATTGTATGTATATACCACATTTTATTTAACCATTCATTCATCAGTGGGCATTTCTACCTTTTAATTATTGTGAATAATGCTTCTAGGAATCTGAGTGTACAGATATCTCTTAGAGACACTGTTTTCAATTCTTTTGCATATATACACCCAGAAGTGGAATTGCTGGATCATATGGTAATTCTATTTTTAATTGTTTGAGGAATGACTATACAGTCTTCTGTAGGAGCTGCATCATTTTATATTTCCATCAATGGGACACAAGATTAGTGACCTTGTAAAAGGAGCCCTCAGAGAGCTAGCTTACTTCTGCCATATGAGGTTATAGCTAGAAGGTGCCATCTGGGAACCAGAAAGCAGGCTCTCACCCAACACTAATGTGCTGTGCTCCGATGTTGGTCTCCCCAGCCTCCAGGACTGTGAGAACTAAATTTTGTTGTTAGAAGCCACCCAGTCTGTGGTATTTTGTTATAGCAGCCCAAACAGACTAAGACACTTCCCTAAGAAGGAATAGAGGCATGGCTTCTGGAAACACTGACTTCCTTTGGTGATCTTTCTCTGACAGAACTTTAAGAAGCCATTTATGATCATGTTATTAAAGCTTCTCATGATTATCTTATTGTTCAAAAGATATTTAAGGATCAAAAAGTTATCAGTTTAGAACCAAACAAAGGTGGCACATGTGCCTTGTCAAAGATAATACAAACCTCGATAAAACCCAGATCTTATCTAAGGAGTTTAGCACTAAGTGCTTTTGTACCTGCGAGGTAGCTAAGAAGTAGTTCCTGCGATACGAACAGAGATCAAAGCAGCCGGCCTGCTCTGCCCTCCATGAGACATACCTTACAACCTCATTGTGAACACATGCATTTTCCCAGATCCAGCATTTTCTCTAACAAGTGACATGAAAGACCAAAAAGAAAGGGTCTTATCCTGCTGCACTTTAAGAATTGCTGCTTTAGCCATTATCAAACATACGTTTAGGGTTTATTCATGTCTCTACTTTTTAGAAATATAAGATTGTGTATTTCTAAATTTATATGTATTTGTTTTACTGTTTCTCCTTAGTTCTTGTAGTTTATTGTAATATGCTTGGAAGAAAGGTCATGCCTGCCTCCTCAGCATATCCCTGGCAGTAGAGAGGGATTTGAACATAAGTAGCCTGCCTAGATAATCCATAATAATATACCCAATATTCAATAAATATTTGTTTATGTGAATACACATGTTGACGTATGTATCTGTGCTGTAAGTTTTGAAGAATAATTTTAATTGACCTACCCTAGAATGGGTATCATTCCACTCCTTTAATATCTCATCATGTCTCCCATTTATGACATAGCCTCCAAAGAAATTTACTTTTGTTCTTCTACATCCACATTAGGAAGATCTACCATGCTTTCCCATGCCTCTCCTGGGCCAAATTAGATGGATATCTGAAGTTGTATGAGAAGCATAAGGTCATTACTATCACCATCACCACATGTCTAACCTGCCCACCACCCCACTCCTGCAAAGTGTGCGTACACACACGATGTTTTCCCAGGGAATGTGGACCTTTTAATACTGTCTTTCTGGAATTAATGCATCTGTCTTGTTGTTTTATGTAGTGGGATAAATACAAGTAAAATAGCCTGATGTGCAGCTACAAGTCTCAAATAGTATCCTGAGGGGGATCACTGCAGACACACCTTGATTGTGATTTACTTCCCGCCCTCCCACTCCGTGGAGTGTGTAGCTACTATGCTGGTTGCTCAGATATGCCCTGTTGCTAAATCTCATGGGGAACCTAACTATCAATTAAAGGGGAAACTTTCCAATTTCTATATTATTAAAGATACTATGCAAGTTTATTTACCCAACAAATGTTTTTGTTTTTAAGATTTTATTTCTTGGGATGCCTGGGTGGCTCAGTCGGTTAAGCATCTGCCTTCGGCTCAGGTCATGATCCCAGGGTCCTGGGGTCGAGTCCCACATCAGACTCCCTGCTCAGCAGAAGGCCTGCTTCTCCCTCTGCCTGCCGCTCCCCCTGCTTGTGCTCTCACTCTCGCTCTCTCTCTCTGGCAAATAAATAAAATAAAATCTTTAAAAAAAAAAGATTTTTTTCTTTATTTTTAGAGAGAGAGAGAGCAGGGGAAGGGGCAAAGGGAAAGGGAGAGAGAGAATCTCAAGCAGATTCCACGTTCAGGGTGGAGCCTGACTTGGGGCTCAATCCCATGACCCTGAGATCATGACCTGAGATGAAACCAAGATTCTGACTCTCCACCGACTGAGTCACCTAAGCACCCCAATCCATCAAGTGTTTTTAAGCAGCTATTATTACCCAGATACTCTTCTAGATTCTTTTATCACCAAACATTTACATACAAAGACTGGCCCCATTGGTGCTTTAATTTTACTATTATCTATCATTTATGTTGTTGTTTGGCTATCTTTTACCCCTTTTAGTCTGTGGTCCATTACAGATATCATAGTAACAATGAAATCTTAATTTTATTTATTATTCCTTCCATATAGTACTTTTGGGGTACCTTACAAATGTAACAAACAATAATTGCATTAATTATATATTTGATATGTATATATATATATATACTGTATGAATTTGTCTACATTATTTAATGGTTAAGAATTTTGATAATTTTATATAACATTACATAAATGAAGTTTTACCGATTTTGTAGACATATATAATACTATCATTTTATGAGGTAACCTTATAAGTATTTCTAAAAACTACTAAATTATTAAAGTTTTCATCTGTTGCCTTTAAATGCAAGGTGCTATAAGTGTTCCATTCAAGAAAACAGACATTATTTTTATTGAATGAGCATAGTTCATTTTCTCAACCAGTTTATTTTATTAAATTTCAGAATCCCAGGCTAATACGATGTTAGGATTGCAAATTTCAGCCTTCATAACTCAAGAAAGTAAACAGTTAGAGTTTTCATAACAACATCAATTTCCTTACATTTCTTGTGCCTTATAATAAAGTGTACATTTAGAACACTAACCAGCAATTCAGGAATTATATATAATCAGTGTTGGACAAGTTAATGTTACTAAGAGGATCTTAACTTTCATATTCTCTGATTTGTTTTTAAATTTACAGCTTTAACAGTGCACTAATGGAAAGGTTTTGCATTTAATTTTCTAATCTTTATGAAGCAGACAAGAACAGATTATAAAGGTGGAAAAGTTGATAATGATTATTTCAGTATGATGACTATTTCATTAGTGAATTTAGAGGCAATCCTGTGAATTTTTAATCAGTGTGTTTGATTTCCAAATGTTTATGCTTATAATATCCATGTTATTTCTACCTCAGCTCCTAAGAAAATTTGAACTTAGGGACAGATTTCTGTTCACACGATAGCCCGTAGCTGAACATCTTTAACATATACTGCAAGTAAATTTAATGGTCAAGTCCTACACTGTGGTTCCAATCATACTTCTATTTTGATAAATACTGATTTAAGTAATATACGCCCAGGTCCACTCTGTGTATTTAAACATTAAATTACATATAAACTGCAATAACACAAAAATGAGTCCAAAGAAAAATTGACCTTAAACTGGTACATGCCTATTAAGTGTTGCTGTAAAGATATTTAAGAGTAGTCACTGAAACATAAATGGACTTTAATTATTGATAGAGTAATGACTTTAATAAAATTATGCTTATTAAAATCTTATAGAATTATTTATACCTGCTATGCAAATTATTTTATTAGAGTAGAAAATCCATAAACTTTTAGAAAGCATTCTTATGTATTATGTATTATGTATTGCATAAACTTTATATTGCTTATTATAGGTGTTTTTTAAGGTATGCTGTTTTATAAGGTATATTCATAATGCCTATTATATTATGTATTATGTATCATATATATGCTTTTAAAAATTTACTTATTTGTTTAAATCAGGTCACTTACAAAATCCAAAGGAATACACACAGACAAAATTCAAGGTTATAATCAGTACAGGCTCTCTCTAAGCCCCCAGCAGTGTTGGCAACAAATACAAAATACACTGTAAAGAAGTTTGTGGTAAAACTGTGATTTAACAATTTTATTTATTGGCTCTTGTTCAGAGATCAGGTAGTTGGGTTCAGGGTTGTGGACTTAATATGATTTATTTTCAAAGTTCAAATATAGGTAGACGTGGTAGGCATTTGTCTTCGCTGTATGATTTGACATGTTCCAAAATGTTTGCATGCCAAAACATATATCTCCATCAGTTGGTCATGGATTCTGCCAACTCCTGGTATTATATTCTCTGCCATCTTCTACAACAGTGGTTTTTAACCTTGTCTGAGTCACAGACCTCTTTTGGAGAATATGAAGAAAACAGTAGACATTCTTCCCCCCAAAATGGTATTCATGTACCTTCAAGCCAACCCAGGGACAGGTTAAAACCTTTGCTCTTATGAGTCTTTGGAAGTAACGTGTCTAAAAATCCTAAAGGATTTTGCCAATTGGGGATAATATGTGAGCAGATTGATCCTAGTATGTCATTTAGTTTATGTGTGTTTACATATTACAATATATTTTCTTCTGGTAATTAGGTAGAATCTTAAAGAATTGAAACATATGACTTAAAAAATTCAAATAGTACTAAACTAAGTCTACATTTGTAGATAGTTCAGAGAAAACTTTTTGCATTCATTAACTGATAATTATTAAGCATTAACTATGTTTCAAATGGTTACTATGCCCCGGGCATAAAGTGAAGATAAGTTAAAGTTTCTAACCTCAAGGAGAACATAGTCTAGGAATGAGAAAAACACATCAGATAATATTTACAACAAAATGAGAATTTTAAGGAAAGAACTGACAATAATTCTCAACATTTATCAACAACTTCCTAGATATCAGGCTATGTGATAATACTTTCTATGAATCTAGATAATGCTTTATATTAATTATCTCTGTCTTTGCAACCATATGTGGTAATACCCCTTTGCTTTTTTTTTTTTTCCTTACAAAGGCAAGCAGTATAACACACAGAGCCTGACTAATTTGCCAAGGTTGCTCAGCTGGGAAGAGGCGGAGGAAGGAATTGAGGCCAGTACTGTGTGACAAAAGAGCCTCATCTCTCAATATTGCAGTATTTAAATTTGCTTTTTCAAAAGCTAGTGTTAGTAGAGAGTGGAGTATGAGTAGGAGGAGAAGGAGGTTGGGGGAAGAAAACTCGTTGCAGGGCAATTTTTTGAGGTGCTGAAGACTTGAAATAATTCAATCTTAATAGTGTTGGGCAGAAATGAATATATGTAAGAGATTGGACATAGGGGACAAATTAGATATAAGGGTTTAAGGAGAAAGAAATATCAAGAGTGACTCATAGATTTCTGGCCTCAGTGACTTGTGTAAGGGTAGAACCTAAGATAGGAAATGAAAGAGGAACAGCTTGGGGGAAAAGGAAGGACCAATGATCATATGACCATTAATCAATTAGGATTCTTGAAATAGTAGTGCCTATCGGACATCTAGTAGACCATTGAGCATATGGGGCTAGAGTTCAGGAAAGGGTTTTAAGCTAGTGCAGGGTTGCTCAAATTGTGCTCCACAGATCTCTGGAGGTTTCTGAAATACTTTTAGGGAATTCACACAGTCAAACTATTTAAATACTATTCTAGGACATTATTTGCCTTTTTCACTGTATTGATATTTGCACTGATGCTGCAAAAGCAATGAGTAAAGGTACCTGAGCACAAATGAAGGCAGTGGCACCAGACTGTTATATTCCTCGTTGTCACCTTTGGCTGTTGAAAAGTAAAAACTGGTTTCACTTAACAATGTGGAAGCAGTGAAAAGCTATTGATTTCATTAAATCTCAAATTTTGAGGTTTTTAATATTTAAATCCATTGTGTGATGAAATGCTAAATAGGCATAAAGCACTTCTTTAAACAAAATACCCTGATTGTCTTACAATTCTTCACAAGAAGAAACCGTTGTGCACTTGTTCAAGTGGCAAACTAAATTAGCCACATTTTTTATACAAAACCTTGTTTTTCTGAAAGAACAACTGACATGCCAACCATGGTTATTCAGTTGTGGGTATTTGGCAGACATTTTCTCAAAAATTAATGAAGTGAGCCTGTCATAACCATGATTATGAGGTTTACAACCTCCTAAAACTTAAAGACTTTTCTGATATGACTGGTGGTAATGTTGAAAAAAAATTTTAATGTATGTATTATATATACATATGTTTTCATATATAATATGATATGATGTTGAAATGTGTCAACATTTGAAAAATGAATATAATTCAAGGGACGAATATTTAATAGATTTCGAATGCAGGATGTTACAAAATTAAGCATGGGTAAAAGGCCCATTCAAAGTGTAAGCTAGAGGAGGAGATTTTAATGTAAGAGAAAATGAAAAATTCATTGATACGGTTTCAGATTCCACATTGTAACTAATCTTTTAGAAACTGCCACTTGTCAAGATTTGGTATAGTATCAAAAAAGAATACCCACAGTTATCTGAAAATGCTATTAAAATATTCCATTCCTTCCCAAATATTTATCTGTGTGAGGCAGGATTGCTTTAATATATTTCAACCAAAAGAATATATCTCAACAGACATAAGAATCCTACTCTCTTCTATGAAGCCAGTCATTAAATAGATTTGTAAAAATACAAAAAAAAAGGGTCACTTTTCTAGCTTATTTTAGAAAATGTAGTTCTTTTTCATGGTAAGGATGTTATTTATGTGAACAGGTAGTGAGTTTATTATTGTTCCTTTTAAAGTAATTGATTAAAAGTTTGCTGATTTGGAAGTGGCTTCAGCCTCATTCTAAAGAAAAGATAAATCTCAGCCATTTGCCATTCATAGAGGTTTATTTTAGATAATCTTGTAGTCTTTTACATAAGACATACATTGCATAAATGTGTGCACACACATAAAGAATTGTGTGACTAAGGAGACCCGTACTTGATAAAGGCAAATACTCTTCGAGAGATTTTTTATTTTGCTTTAGCAACTTTAATGAGAAATTCTCAGAAGAAAATTTCTCACAAACATTTTTATATGATATATAAACTATAATATTCTTTAGTTTTGATAAGTATCCAAAAAATATGTCCAATTGAATAATATTAAGACACATGTTCTTGGAAGGAATAAAGAAGTCATCAAGTCACTACCCTGGTAAACTTCTTCATTTTTCTTAAGATATATCAGTCTAAAGAAACAAGAAGTGACCTTCATTCACTCCCTTGTTCGCTTTTTTATTGAAGCTCACTAGCATACATGCTTCTTCTTGTAGAAAATTCATGCAGTGGAAATCACATCTGCATCATTTTTTATCATCTATCATTTTGGAGGGACTTTTACTTAGTATTTCTAAATCCTTCATGAAAATTCTTTATAAGTCAAAATTTCTCTAATAACACGAGCAAATCTGCATAATTAACTTATTCCTAGATACGCAGAGAACATTGATTGTATTTCTGGTTTTTCTAAATTCTTATAATAAGGAACATTTAAAGTGTTATATTTTAGAGGTAAGAGCTCCTAGGATATCAAATAACTCATTTAGATGAGGAAAAGTTATGAGAAAGGACAAACCAGTCTCAATGGGAGTATGAATTCTGTGATTCCTGTGTTAATCTTGAACCAAGGGAGGGTTCCTAATCTTTCTGCCAACCCCATATCAGTAATGCTGTCATGGAAAACTGCTAGGACGTTATATGCTCCCTGAGCAGACAGGATGCCATCCCTGGTGATTATATAATTATAACATTTTTCATAATGTCATGAAATAATGTGTGCTTTCCTACATATGCCTTTAACATCATATAAACTCTAATTACACTGCCGAGAATATAGCTACTTTAAGGATAATAGCAAGTATTAGTCTTTTTCTTAATAAACATAAAATCTAAAGATATTTTAATGGGAATTTTAAATTATAGATGAAAATTTTGAATATCACAGGTCCTACAGTAGTGTATCATGACGGTAGGTAAGAAATGAGATGATCATAACATCGAAATCCTGTTGCCATGACTTACTTGAAATAGTTGATCAGAGTAGAGGAACACAGTTTAGCGCACAATTTGGGTGTAACCAAGTGTAGAATTTTGAAAAGCCATCGTATTGGTCAAATCCAGGAATAGCTGAACCGGGAACAGGAAAAATCATGATTTCCATATCCATGCCCTCCCTTACTACCAGCTTCTTCTTGTCTTGTCATATTTCTTGTCCAGCATGGACTAAGCATCTATTTCACAGCATTCTCATCCTTTCCATACATTCTTTTATTCTGGTCTTATTCTCCAGACTCATCTCAAGCGCCATGCAAATCCATCATTCTCTTCTCTTGTTATTTCCAGGCTAGGTAGCATTGCTGGAAAAAAGTGCATGACAAGTTAGGGTTCCAGAGAAGCTGCACTCTTCAGTACTGCTCTGCCCTTAGGGAGCTTTTTCTTTTTCTGTCCTCTGTACTTCAACACTGTCTTTCATATCTCTCATAATACATTTACCCCTTCTTCCAGGTTTATTCTTTTCCTAATTTACATCTTTTCTAATTGTACTATGTAAAATTGTCAAAATAGCCCACATTGATTAAGCAAGTGTCACCAGAAATTAGAGTCAGGGCTTAACAGTTTCTTTTAATTCTAATAATACTGGAAATTAAGTATTATTATTATCCAGTTGAGGAAACTCAAGATCAACCTACACAGTTATTAACTGAGGAGCCAGGATTCAAAGTCAGGGTTTTATGACTCCCCAGTCAACATCATTTCCATTCCAGTGCACTCTTCCTGTTTTATCCTGGGATTCTTAAGTGACTTTCACTTTGCTATCCTTGTAGTATTTTAAATCTTCCTAAAAAGTACTTTCCTCTGTAAGAATCTGAAATTCACTCCTTTATGTGTGCAAGTGTATAACCTTCTAATATTATTGCAACAAATAAAATATCGCAAGCATTATAAGATATTTTTCAAAAATTAGATAATTTTATTTCCTGCTCTCCAGACGATCAGTCAAATAAGGGAGATAAGGATTAAGTAAATACAGGCCGTATATTAGTTTTTCAGGGCTCCCACACCACAATACCATGAACTGGGTGACTTAAAACAACCGAAATTGATTTCTCACTGATTTCTCATTTCAGTCCCAGAGGCTGAAGTCCACGATCAAGGTTATCCAGCTGGGTTTCTCCTGAGTCTTCTCTCCTCAGCTTGCAGATAGCTGCCTTCTGGCTGTGTCCTCACATGGACTTTTCTCTGTGCGTGTATACTTCTGGTGTCTCTGTCCTCTTATAAGTACACCAGTCCTATGGATTAAGGCCCCACCCTTTTCACCTCATTTAGCTTCAATTACCTTTTTAAAGGCCCTACTTTTAAATGGGGTGGAGGGGGCTACCACATGCATTTTGGGAGGACATAATTCAGTGTGTAGTAGGCCGCAAATATGACAATTATTTCCAGTGAGTTAAAAAAAAATTGCTATAGGTATTAAGAAATTTGAGAGTTAAGAATAGTATAGATGGAAGTGATTCTGACACATATGTTGGAGAAAAAGAGATGTAAACTAGAACTTCATGGATGACTATAATCTGAAAAAAAATTGACACAAGAGAAAGAATATTTTTTATGATGGAAACTGACCATAAAGGCAAAGGTACTTATATAGGAATTAGCAAGGTGTGTGTAACTGACGTATATAACAGGCTGGCAAACCGTGTTAAAACAAGTGGTGATGCTTTGAAAAATTCCCTCAAAATTGGCATGAGGATAGTCCTTGAAGTTAGAGATGTCTGTTTCCATCCTTCTTTATCCATAGCAAAATCTAGCAGAGACTTAAAGTTGTAGGCTTGAATATCAATACATAAATCTTAATCAGATTGATTCAAAACTAAAATGATCTCTTGGTGGTACATGAAATAAACAGTTGCCATGGTCTGTTGCGCTGAGTTCAAACTTTCCATTTTAGTGATTTGATACCTTCAGTATGTTTCCTTTTGCCTATCCAACCTTATCTCATCCTTTCTCCTGGTCTGACCCCTGTTTCTACTAGCTCAGTATCAGCTGTATCCCTAATGTTTAGACCCTGTAAGTCTACCCTTATGCATTTGCTCATGAATTTATCTTGTCTGAAGTGCTCTACCCAACTCTTCGAAGAATAAATTCATTCAGTCTAATGGCTTTATAAGGCTACCTTCAAGTTCAGTTTCTATAGGGGTCAGTCTTCCTTGAGGTTTGTTATTGGTGAATTACTAACCTACGTTATAGACTATACTCTTCAGGAAAGTATTCGATTATATGCTATCTTTCATAGATCTTTGAATATTTCATGCAGATAAATTTTGTCTTCATAATTAGAGGTAAGGATTTTGTTACTTCCTACATTACACTGTGCATATGATAGATACATACATAAAACAGAAATTAATTTCTCAGTAGATTCTCTGCCTACATTAAATTTTTAATAAATCAGTTTCCTGTGCTTAAAAGGATAATTTGTAAAAGTCATTCATTTGAGGATGGATAATTGTGATTTGAGGCATTCAGGGCAGGGGAGAAGAATGAGCAACAACACTGCATGGTGAATGAGTTGCATGTTGAGCATGTTGCATGAAAAGGAGAGAGCCATGATCGAAGATTGAAAAGCAGAAAAGCAAAAGCAGAAGTGCTTAAAAACACAGCTTCAACAGTTTCACATACTGATTTGCTATAATCGCCATTAATCCCTATTTGGCTCATTAATGTAATGAGAGAACCTGGTTGAAAGGAAGTTCCAAAGTAAGTTCTAATTCTATTTAAAGATTATTGTGCAGCTGACTAATCACCATAAAGAAGTCTAGACTATTTCTATACTGTCACAACTAAATAGAAGGATTTGCAGTCCTCGATAAATCTAATGCCTTCTTTGTGAATCCAATAAACATCATGGCCTTGTGAGGATTTCCTGAAGAAGATATAGAAAGTACAGCTTAAAAATGATAACAAACCAATAATCTTCTGTTTCGTGTAACCATAGATGGTCATAAGGAAAGCTGTTCAGTATTACCTAACTGGGTGGGATTTAATCCATTATTTGTTCTCATTTGATCCCAAACTTTTCAGCATGAAATTATAACCAAACCTGTAGTAGAAAAAAAAAAATGCTTCTGTAAATTCTTTTTCAAAATTGTGATAGTCTGGCACTCTCTCCATAAATGATTTTTCAGAACTATTGTAATGTCGTGGTTTTTATATAGCCCAACTCTACACATTTAAATGTCTTTAAAAGTTAAAAGTTACATTTTCTCTGGTTTAAATCCCAGACCATCTTATTGGGGCAGATCATTTACCTGCTTGACGTTTTACCATCCATAGTTTATTCATCTTGAGGTTAACTAAAGGTCTCAAAAGGCATTTCGTTAGAAAAGGAAGGAAAAGAAAAAAGTTTTGTTTTCGAGGCCAGGAAAGTGGTGACCCTATGCTAACAGTCTGGTATTTAGTTATATCTCCAAATAAAAATATGTAAACAGAATGTGAATGCTGCAGCATATGAATAATAACAAAAGCAGGAAATCAACTGACCAAGAGGCCGCATGCTCAAACAGATTTCAAGATTCCCAGGTTCTAGCTCTAGCTCTGTAATAACTAGATGAGTGACCCTTTCAAAGTCATGTATCCTTCCCTGGGCTTCAACTTTTTGCAGTATAAAAAGAGCTTCCTGTGGATTCCTGCTGAGGTTCCTAAAAGCCTGTAATCCTATGACATGGGCTATATATTACTAACAATATCACTTCCACAATGAAATATGTTTTATCTTTGGAAATCATACTGTATCTTCTGCCTTTCTATTGAACACTACTATAGGTTGGACCCAGGGTGAACAGAACCAGGAGATTCCAAGCAGAGTATCTTCTGTAGGAAATTATTAATTGGGGGCAATAACTGGGATAAGGAAGACTAAAAAGGGAAAAGAGAGAGATTTGTCTTTCAGGGTGACTCTGATCTAACTTCTTGGATGTCTAATAAATTTCTCAAATTCCATACGCCCAAAATTCAACTTCTCATCTTCCGCACAAACGATCCTCTAAGCTGTCTCAGGTATCTTAGCTCGCTTAGGTGATGGATAGCACAACCATCCAATTTCCAGATGAAACATCTTGGAGTCATCCTTGATTTCAGTCTCTTTCTCCCACACATGGAAACTCTGGCTTTATGTTCATAATACAGCCAGAGAGCACCCGCTTCTCATTGCTGCCACACTGGTCAAAGCCATTGTCATCGCTCACCTATATCATTGTACCAGCCACTAACCAAAATCCCTGCTCAATCCCTATCCCATTTCAGTGGCCAGAGTGATCCTGCCAAAGCCCGAGTTTGATCATGTTACTCCTCTACTGAGAGTTGTGCAATAGCTTCCCATTTGAAACAGGATGAAATCCAAAGTTTTTATAATAGTCAACATGGCCCTACATGGTCTTCTGCCATCTGGACACTCTTCTATGATGTCTCCTTACCTTTCTGCCCCTCTGGTATGTCTCCTCCAGCTGTTTGTCTTGCTCACTCTGCACCAGCCTCACCTGCCTTCTTACGGCTTTTTTTTCTCTTTTGTCTTTGCGTGGGACACTTTTTTCCAGATATCCAGTTAGCTAACTGTATCACATTTTTCAAGTTTCTGCATTATCATGTTACTGACTCCCGCACCTTTGTCTGTTTTGTCCACCAATGCATCTCAAGCGTCCAGAACAATGCCTAGCACGTAGTAGATACTCAGTAAATATTTGTTGAATGTATAGTTGACCCTTGAACAATAAGGATTCGAACTGCATAGGTTCACTTATATGTGGTTGTATGCGGAATTTTTTCAATAAATAAAGCACAGTATGCAAATATATTTTCTCTTACTTATGATTTTCTTATTAACATTTTCTTTTCTCTAGCTTACATTATTGTAAGAATACAGTATGTAGTGCATATAACATACAAAATATATGGTAAATGAACTGTTTATATTATTGGTAAGGCTTCCAGTCAACAGTAGGCTACTAGTAGTTAAGTTTTGCGGGGATCAAAAGTTCTATGTGCATTTTTGACTGTGGGGGGCTTGTGCCCCTAACCCTCATGTTGTTCAAGGGTCAAATGTATTAACCTTAGATCTTATATTTCTACCACTGGAATTTGTCTTCCTTTCTCAGTTGCTAATAACATCCACAGTGTGCCTAGTTTATAAATTCAACCCTGACATCAGCTTTGCATTTCATTTTGCCAAGTTCTCTTAAGAGGACCTTACCATTGCTCTCTATGTGCTATCAATAGCTCTGTACTACGTGTTCCCCAGAAGGAAGCCTGGTATAGTAACTGGAGGCATTTTCGATACCCAGATTTCTTTGGAGAAAAGCAGTGAGAAAGAGAGTAGGTCACCTTTCCAAGCAAAACCATCCACAGACACACCTTAAGGATGGGATAAGCTAAAATGATGACAGCAGGAGATTGTAAGAAGCAAAACAAAGAGTTAAAAGCTGCACAGAGAATATATTGGAATATAAAACTGACGTCGTAGAAAAAGGTCTAGAAAGAAGCATTTAAAGATATAACAAGATGGTGATGTTATGACACAGCCATGGTAATGTTCACAGCTGTTACTTATCTCTTTATATTTTGCTTTGAGATAGGCTGGAAGGAAAGGAACAAAGGAAGGGAAGGAAAGCAGGAAGGAGCTAATTCAAGAGTACTAATTGAAAAAGCCTGTTTTTGAAATGTGTTTTGAGCCAAGCAGTCACTCTTAGATGTGGGCAGCAGACGTTCAAGGATGGGTAGAAGAGGCAAGACTAGGAATTGTCTCAGACAGTAGTGATCCAGCAGGGTGCATATGGGGTGAGGACCTGCAGAACTAGGAAGACTGAAAGGCCGGGCACAAGTTAGACAAAAGGTCAGTGTCTCTGCTAGAGCTCTGGTTCCTGTTTTCAGTCTTTACTCAGAGAAGACAAAGATGCAGGTTATGTTTGCCTTTATTGCAGCCAAGGATTTCGTCAGTGCCCTATACAATCCTGCCTTCTCCTGATTAAGGTAAGGGCAGAGGTGCTGAGCCTGCACGTAGTGACTGCAGGGATGAGAAAAATACCAGCGTGTCAAGTATGCAATTACCTAATACTTTTTGACATACATGGTTAGGGCTACAGAATAGAAAGAACTGGAAAATGCCCCTACGAGAAAAGATAAATGCGATTTTTCAAACAGGACATACATTTCAAACATGTTCTAAATAGAAGCCGTATGTATAGTTTCAATGTAAATAATGGTAAATAAGAAAAATGGATGTTTAGGTAAAGAATCATATATCATGGGCGCCTGGGTGGCTCAGCTGGTTAAGTGCCTTCCTTCGGCTCAAGCCATGATCTCAGGGTCCTGGGATCGAGTCCTGTGTCTGGCTCCCTGCTTAGTGGGGAGACTGCTTCTCCCTCTCCCTCTGCCTCTTCCCTAGCTTGTGTGCTCTCTCTTGCTCGCTCTCTCTCTCAAATAAGTAAATAAAATCTTAAAAACAAACAACCATATATCATGTTAAAAATAACTTGTAAATATGATTAAAAATATAAGAGGTAGTTCCATCCACGTCATTGCAAATGGCAAGATTTCAATTTTGTTTTGATGGCTGCATAATATTCCATTGTGTGTGTGTGTGTGTGTGTGTGTGTGTGTGTGTGTGTGTGTATATATATATATATACCACATCTTCTTTACACATTCATCTGTTGATGACATCTTGGCTCTTTCCATAGTTTGGCTATTGCAGACATTGCTGCTGTAAACATTGGCACATACCCCTTCGGATCACTACATTTGTATATTTGGGGTATCATATGATCTCACTGATATGAGGAATTCTTAATCTCAGGAACAAACTGAGGGTTGCTGGAGTGGTGGGGGTGGGAGGGATGGGGGGCTGGGTGATAGACATTGGGGAGGGTATGTGCTATGGTGAGCACTGTGAATTGTATAAGACTGATGAATCACAGACCTGTACCTCTGAAACAAATAATACATTATATGTTAGGAAAGAAAAAAGAAGAAGAAGATAGTAGGAAGGGAAAAATGAAGCAAGGGGAAATTGGAGGGGGAAACGAACCATGGGAGACTATGGACTCTGAGAAACAAACTGAGGGTTCTAGAGGGGAGGGGATGGGTTAGCCTGGTGGTGGGTATTAAAGAGGGCACATATTGAATGGAGCACTGGGTGTTATATGCAAACAATGAATCATGGAACACTACATCAAAAACTAATGATGTAATGTATGGTGATTAACATAACATAATAAAATAAAATTAAAAAAATATAAGAGCTAGAACTTTGTGCTAATTTAAGAATAAAATAAAAATATTAAGTAGATGTTTAAAATCATTTTTCCAAAAATTTTAAGTGTTCAAATGGAGAAAGAAGGTGATAGGTAAGAAGGCTTGTAGGAGGCCGACGGTTACATCCTTTCTTATAAGTGATTATAGACAATTGTGAGTTCAAGTAGAGATGACTGCAGCTAGCACAGAGCTTCACAGTGAATCACATGGTCCAGTGGAAAAGTAAGCTTCATCTTAATGGTTGAGAAAGCCGTGGGTTTGATGACCAAACACAAGCCAGGTAATGTGTATAAGGATCATTAGGCTAGGAATCAAGGATGTTTTTATTTAGATTCTATGATAACTTTTGAGGGATGGAAGCAAAGGGATGATGACCGATTAAATGTATCTCCATCTGACTGACTTTTATATTCCTTTCTTGTGGAAATTTTCTGCCCTGAATACAAACTTCCAAAACTCAGAGGCCACTTGCTATCCTGAAGTTCAGTTGTGGGACTGAGGACTTACAATGTAATATTTACAACCAGATACAGTATTTCAATGCACCATAGATAACTTTATACCATCGAGATAATATCTTTTAAAATCCTCTTCCCAGTGATGCAGCAAGTTCATCAGTCTGGTTTTGGTCCTGGGACTAGGAAGGTGAGGAGTGCTTCACTCTATAGAACCAGAGGCAGAAAGTGTACATGGAACAATAGTGGGACTAAGGAGAGGCAAAGGGTTAGCAAAGGGACTCAGCCCTAGTTGGAGTGCTCAGAAGCTGAAGACAAATGTGTGGAAGGTCCTGGATTATCCAGTTGGCCAACTGGGTCCCAGTGATTAGGGCACCAGTAAAGTAGAGATTATTAAGCAGTACGTATTGAATTAATTTCGCATTTTAAGTTTCTAAAATGTTAAAGGAATCACCATGGGGAAAGTTCTAACTCTGTTGGTCTTCTTAGCCTTTTTTTAGGGCTTTGTACTATCGTGTCACATAGAATTACATAATATAATTACATGTGTGGGGGTACTCATATAATCACCTTTTCAATTTTCTGGGCCAGTAATACAGCCTTGGGTGTGGATATGGAAAGTGAGCAAGGCTCAAGATTTCGGGAGAGGTTCCTGACTACTCTAGAATAATATAAATACTTTTTCTCTCCCAAGCCTTGGGGGGAATAGATCCACTATATTCTCCGTAGCCCTTGCTTTCCTGCGGGAACCCAACGTGTGGGAAACAACGGCGTAGCGTCGGAAGACAACTGTCCTAGCCAACAGAACAGCTTGGCTCTATTTTCCTCTCTTGAAGTTCTCTGAACTTTTATCTATTCATTTGTTAAAAGAACAGATTGGACCAAATTATTTCCAGAATCTGAATCTTTGTCATTACTGAGTGACCTTGGATTCTTTGTGAGCTTTTGGGTCCTGTTTCCTTACCTGTTAATTTAAGTGGAACAATAGTTGTTGACCTCACCCATCCCCCCTCCTTTCCTTCCTTCCTTCTTCTAAGAAGTGAATAAAATAGCACAGATGAAAACACTTTAAGAATTCAAAATGTGGTATATAACTGCAAGGCATTATTACAATTTCTAAGGGAGTATAGGTTAGCGGGTTGCTTTCTTGTTTGTTTTTGTTTTTGTTTTAGGCTAACTGGTATTGAGTGCGTGTTGTGCGTTTTTATAGATTGTCTCACACACACTAGTAAAACTGACAAGGTGGTTTATCATATATTCGCTACAAATGAGAAACCTGGGATTCATGGAAGTAAAGGGGTATATTAAAGGTAAAAACATAAATAGCAAACTTCAGGATTCAAAACCAGGCCTGCCAGATGCCACTCTGTCAAGCTTATTTGCTGTGGCTTTAAGAGAAGCAGCTCCATGAGGTGAAACAAAAGGTTGAGGTGCTGGGGTTTCCTGTTCTGTTTTGAGTGAATATAATGGCTACTCTTCTGTTTCCTTCTGAATAACTACTTCTGTGGGGTAGAGCTGGGAGATAATTTAAAGAATGGTGTATCTTTTCTGTTATAATACTTGCATCACTGTAATATCTCATTACTAGGATACTGAAGTTCTAATAATTGTTATAAAGGAGGTGTTGAGGAGGAAGTGCCAATATGAGGAATTTCAGGACATGCATACTTTTTGAAAGCCCCACAGATTATTTTAAAAGGGCTTCCTCCCAGTGAGAACTGTTCTGTGGTTGATTTAATGCACGTAAAAAGGCACGGGGTAGGGGTTTAGGGGGGTGGTAGAGAGATTTCCTTGCAAAATTTCAAAAGTGTCATTCTGATTACTAAATAGCTATGTGTTTGCTTCTCGGAAGACCTAGAGACTCAGTTTGTAGTGTCAATTAATTTCAGAAAATAGTGACCAATTAAGTTCATAATCATTTCAAAAGGATGGGGACACAGCTGTTAATAGCTAAATTTTTCTCTTTCATTGTCCTAGCAAGGTGACTAGGGAAGGGCTGCAGCAACCCTGACAAATATCTGCTTTAAAGGTTTAAGTTCCTTTGGGATCTTTGTTGCCAGAGTGTAAAAAGGCCTGGGATAGTTGTTTTATTTGATACTAATTCAGCCAGGCAAGCCATAACCGGGAGTGTCACATCTAAATGTCTGAACACACTGCTCATCTTCCACTGTGATTGGTCTCAGATTACAGTACTATGTCTAGGTTCATTTGATCCAAAGCATTTCAACTTTAGATTTTTGCCTCTCACTGGCTCCAATGAAAGAAATTTCCCGAATGTAAAGGCTGAGAATTCTTTAACCTTTAATAATCTTATTATATTAGTCTTTGGATTCTTCTTGCAGATCCAGAGACAGTTTTTCTCATTAATAGTAAAACTGCTAATTGCGAGTTGTGAGTAGGGTAGAGGGTTTTTATTTTTAGTGTAAGTTTCTTGGGCTTCAAGGTATTTTATTTTTTTGCCAGTTTAATGATTTTTGTGTGTGTGGAAGTCAAACTACTACACTGAAAGAAAACAATTCATTTATCCTTAATATGAATTTTAAAAATTCTATTTAAAGTGCTTCTTATTAAGCATGGAAGAGAACAATTATCTTTTTTTATTATCTGCTAGTGGAAATCTGATTATAAGTTTAAGAATATTCGACAGCATTTTTATTTGTAATAAAATGTACAGCTGTAGCCTCACCCAAAGTGCATAAGACCTTTATACATTCCATTTAACTTTTCAGAAGTATTCATTTCTACTAATTCTCTTTTACCATTTGCAGTTTGATTAATAATATGAAGGTGTTTATAGGAAATTTGACTATAAGCCAAATCTCTTGGAAGTAATTATTGGTTTCCATTAAGAATTTAAAAATTGAAAAGGGAAGAAGACTATAATGAAGACATAGAAGGCTTTCATGGAAGATGAAGGACAAGATTAAATTAAAGAAGGCATCGAGGAGAAATTGAACCACTGTGTTCCTCCTCAAACAATTTATTTCATCAGATTTCAGTTATTCATTGTCCGTAAGAGTTATACTTTCTGTGGATAGCCTGCAGCTGTTCATTTCCCAAACTAAACTGGACCTACTGATTGGACACACATATGAGGATGTTGATGGGGTATGCAGTAGAGATTGTATTTGGTGTTAGTTTTATTATCCTTGATCCTTCTTCTTTGATAAATGTGTATAAGCTAGAGTTAGAGACTTAACAATGTTTGGAGGGGTTGAGGCAAATTGGTTAAAATAGAAAGGGATTTTGGAAAGTGTAATAATTTCAAATTAATATTTATAAGGATCAACTTAACATTTCCAAATGCACACAAATCCACTTCGTTGTCTCAAAACAAAAATAAAAACAAAAAACCCTGCAAAGCATGTGGTTAATTAGTTATCTTTCATATTTTGCCTCAGTTTATTTTTAGCTCTGTGAAGTTAGAAAGATGTCACACCAGTGACTTGTTTTATAAGAAGAAAGGCACTATTTTAATCTTCAAAAAATAACAGCTTGCGGGGGTCAATCTTTTAAAGTGTAAGCTTCACTGCTGCAATTATTAATCAGTTTCTTCAGGAAATATATGAAATTAAATATTAAAGTACAGATCTAAACACTGCTACCGTCTCAGGGCTTCTGAGAGCATGATTTCCTTATTAGTCTGAAATAACTGACCTTCTTCAATCCAAATGTAGAATCTGCATGCATACAAGATCCCTCATTCTGTCTCTACAGCTCATCATTTGGGCTTTATTTACCTGTTAGCACTTTATCTCTTTTAATAGGCACAATTTCTTAGAAGTTAACTTTCTCTGATGGCATAGTTAACTGCTAAATAAAGGTTTTGTTTGTAAAAAAGGATATTTACACATTTTGCTCAATTTGTTGTGGGTTCACTCAGCTAACAATATTTATTTACCTTCTATCATGTGCCAGGCACTACTCTAATTACTTGGAATCAGAGAATAAAACAAAGGACCTTTCGGGGAGGAAAAGTTTTCTTTCACCCTTTAAGATTCTTTTGGGTAGTCTAAGAATTATACTGACATGAGACAGATTAACAGGAGAAAACCAAATTTAATTATGTACATGCAGGGGCTCCATAAGAATATGAGGCCCACAGGTGGTCAGGCAGCTGAAGTTTATATGCCATCCAGAGCTAAGAAGGGGTTACTGGTCTAGGACTTCAAAGGGGAGGAAGATGATTCATAGGGAGGTGAAAAGAGCAAATGTTTGCTAAACAGATGTTTGGTGGGCCATACGGAAACAATGGGACATAGAGAGGAGTTTTAACAAACGGACTTTCCTAGGTTTCTCCCTGTCTACCACACATAGTTCATATTATACTATAGTTATCTATGATGATAGTTCCTGTCCTGGAACAGGTCCTCTGTCTAAATTCTTATAGGCAGTTAGTGGGGAAGCAAAAAGAAAAACTTCTTGAGTTTTCTGTTTCTTAGAAATAATTGGCCTACAATAATCCACATGCCAGAGAGACATATTTTGGCGTGGCACATTTTGCTCCCCTGTAGACGGTATCCAATGAAGGTTACATTTTTATGGAAATAAAAGATATTAATAATGAATGTGTTTCATAAGCAAATCACAAGGTATGGCAGAAGAAAAGTGCCGTAGCGGAAAAAAATGCAGACAGGGTTAAGGGGAGTCCTGAGTGCCAAGTATGTTTGGGTATAGGGACGAGAGTTGCAGTTTCAAAAAGATGATCTATTTGCCTTATTGAGAATGTGACATTTGGACCAAAATGTGGAGGACGTGAGGAATTTAATAGTGGAGATACCTGGAAGAAGAGCTTTCCAAGCAGAGGGAGAAACTAGAGCAAATACTCAAAAGCAGAAGCATTTCCTGGAGTATTTGAGGAGGCACAGGAGGACAGTAGTCTGGAGTAGAGTGAGTGAAGAGGTAGTAACAGAAGACATTAGAAAGGACTCAGAGGCTTTTGGCCCTAGGGAGATCTTGGGGGGCATAATTGGCTATTATGAGGAGAAAATGGGAAGCCACTGCAAAGTTTTTTTTTGTTTTTTTTTTTTAAAGATTTTATTTATTTTTTAACAGAGAGAGAGAGACAGACAGTGAGAGAGGGAACACAAGCGGGGGGAGTGGGAGAGGGAGAAGCAGGCTTCCCGCTGAGCGGGGAGCCCGATGCGGGGCTCGATCCCAGGACCCTGGGATCATGACCTGAGCCGAAGGCAGACGCTTAACGACTGAGCCACCCAGGTGCCCCCAGATAACCTCTTTATTTTAGAATAAATCTTCTTTTGCTTCTTTACAAGGAAAAGATAACAAAACTGGAAAGTGTTGAGTGCTGAAGAGGAATGATTATATTACCTCAGATAGTAATATCTTAGGTTTTTGCTGGGGGAACAACCAGCCTTTTGACAAAGGTTTTTTTCTCTCTAGTGTTCTAAGTCTCTCAGGAGCCAACTGCACTTCGCTTCTTACTATCTTCATTGTAGAACTCAGGCTGATGGAGCAGCATCTAGAACATGTCTGTATCATAAATGAGAGAGAGAATGTGCCAAGCTGTAGGCTCTCTTAAATCTTCTCTGTTGGGTGAAGATACATATTGCCTCTGCCCACCTTTCATTGACCAAAGCAAGTCATGTGACCACTACTGAGCCATGCTATACAGAGAAGAACATGAAATTGTGAGTAGATTCTAATCCACCACAGTGACACTATGATGCTAATCTGTTATCATTTTCCAGGGTTAGACTGGCCTATAAATAAACACACAACACAGCTAATGCATTCCTTGAGCTGGGAGATTAACTCTTAGACTATCTAACCCAATACCAAGGGAGAGAACTCTTGTGAAAAACTTTGATTGATAGGCTTTCTGACTAGGGCTCAGTTGGGAGAGAGGAAGGGGAGGGGTATTCATCTGGATTTTTCTGAGCAAATGGATTATAGTATTCCATGAAACCTATTTCTTCTGAAGGAAAATAAAGTGCCATACTCTAAAATGTTGGTGGGTAATTGGAACTTCAGCTAGCTGGCTGTATCTCATGAAGGGGAGAATAAGTGAACTTAAATAAACTATTTCCTTATTGTACCTTTCTGCTTTTATTAGAAGACATATGTAATTTTGTAAGGTATCAGTCTGCACATTTCTCCCATAGAATTGAAAACAAGGGCTGTGTATTATAAGCTTTCTCTCTTTACTACCCGGCATAGTGCTTGCAAATAGAAAGCAGTGAAGAGATGCCTGGCTGACTCAGTCAGTAGAGCATGTGACTCTTGATCTTGGGGTTGTGAGTTTGAGCCCCATGTTGGATGTAGAGATGATTTAAAAAAAAAAAAAAAAGTCAAAATTCACAGAATGAATAAGTGAGTGAATGAATGAATGAATAGCTAACTCAAAGTCAGGTGACTTCCTTTAATCAAGGTTGTCCTGAAAGTAAGTGGTATATGCCAGTGACTCTAATAGTTTTAACTTTTTTTAAGATTTTATTTATTTGAGAGAGAGACAGAGAGAGCATGAACGAGGAAGGGGCAGAGGGAGAAGCAGACTTCCTGCTGAGTGGGAAGTCTGACATGGGGCTCAAGGCCAGGACCCCAAGATCATGACCTAAGCCAAAGTCAGATGCTTAACCGACAGAGCCACCCACATGCCCCTCTAATAGCTTAATTTTTGCTCTTTGTGCTTCATTCTAGAAAATCTTCATAAATGGATAAGGTGGATCAACAGAAGTGATTTTTTCCAAGGCCTTTCCTAGGAATGGGCTGTTCGGGGAAAGTGGCCATGTCATAAAAGTTTGCATGTCATAAAAGAGAAGTTTTTTATATGTCAGAGAACATGTATTTTGTTTGTTTCGCTTTGTTCTCTCTTCAAGAAGCCTCTGGTATTGTTTTAGATATGAGTTGCAAGCTGTAGGGTAGAAATTTTCTTGAGATTTAGGATAATTTTATGATAGTTTTATGAGAGTAATTTACCCTGTTTATTTCTTGAAGTACTTGTTTTGCTAAAGGTTCTCCAGGGTCCAAAGTATTTGATCTACTTTATCTTTAAATTATATGCCCCCCCACAACAACTTCTCATGTACATCTTAAATTGCTATACATCATTTGATGTGAAAATTCTCTCATGAACAGTTGCTTTCAAAATTTAATATTACTGTTGTTATTCCACTATATAATAAAGGTCAGTTTTTATTTATTTTATTTATTTTTACATTTTTTAAATTTAAATTCAATTAATTAACATATAATGTATTATTAGTTTCAGAGGTAGAGTTCAGTGATTCATCAGCCTTATATAGTATCTATTACTCATTACATCAGGAGTCCTCCTTAATGTCCATCACCCAGTGACCCCCTCCCCCACCCCTCTCCCCTCCAGCAACCCTGTTTTTTTTCCTATGATTAAGTCTATATGGTAAAGGTCAGTTTTTAAAATCTGAATTGATTTTATTTTTGCAAAATAATTTAATATATATGTGAACTTTTTTTTGGTTTTCATTTTGTTTTGTTTAAGATGAAAATATGCGTAGTTTGTAGATTACAAAAAAAATCACAAAATTTGGAATGATCTTCAATTTGTCACAAAGGGAAAACCATCTCATTGAATTGTAGCTTATTTTATTTTATTTTTTAATTTTATTTAAGATTCTATTTATTTATTTGATAGAGAGAGACACAGCGAGAGAGGGAACATCCAAGCAGGGGAGAAGCAGGCTCCGGACACTGAGCAAGGAGCCCAACGTGGGACTCCATCCCAGGATTCTGGGATCATGGCCTGAGCTGAAGGAGGTGCTTAACGACTGAGCCACCCAGGCACCCTGTAGGCTCATTTTATAACAAGTCTCATTGCTTTTCCCCTTTGGAAATTATAATTCTAGAACTTCTGCCCAAATAGTGAAAACTATGAATAGAAATTTGTCTTTTTGTTTTACTAATAAACTTCTTTCCTGATAGGTGTCTTTTTCCACAAGGGAACAGTACTAAGTTTAGCACTGTCAAATACTCCAGGATCAAAGCTCTCTGTTCAGTCTCCAAAATGGAATAGCTGCCACCAGCCTTTCAACTACAAGTCTTTATGAACCTGGACTTTTTGGACCCAAGTTAGAAGTGTGTCAATTGAATTCCCTTTATAAAGTTTTACTTCAGATAGGTGCCCTTAGCTTCATTTCCCCTCAGGGTTCCTGTAACTTCACTAGAATATTCTCTGGAAAATGATACCTTTCAGTGACTTGTGCCTGAGTCCCATCAGAATTTTTATATTAGTTACTAATGCTCCAGTACTTTCTTCCTTCCATATGTTTGCTAATTATAAATTTTCTGGGTAAAAATTTACTTCATTTTTATAGAGATTATTTCTATCCTGGCAGTTTTGCATCTTATTTTTGCTTTCCTCTGATCTAGTACTAGAGTTTTTAAATAGAACATTGACTGATTTCCTTTTTCTCCCATAAAGAAAACAGAAAAATACAATAACCTGATTTTTCTGCGTTAGAGACCAGAACCTGCACCTAGGCCCTGCCCTTATCTCTAACCTGGATTAACTGGCACATTTCAATCCAGAATAACCTGTGTCATTTATCAGCTCACCTTAGAAAGCTGGAAACTCTTTTATAAAGAGTGATTCATATGCAAATCTGAAAAGCTCTTTACCTCCTCCTTAGAACTGACTTAGCTTTGAGTCTCTTCTTCATTTTTGAAACTAATGAACTTAATTGTTCTTCTAGCATATCTGTGCTACTGTAAGGAGGGACCTTCTGCAGTTTTAGGATTTTGCCAAAAGCCATCATCACACAGGCAAGAAAGTGGTCATGAATATAAACACTTAAAGTTTTAAATATCTAATACCCTCCTAATTTGAACATTTAGATCTATGGATATATTAGGTGGTAGACAAAATGAAAGTCTATTTGTTAATAAAACTTGTTTGGCTAGGTTTTTCCTTAAGCACTTATTTGTGTGAGTATCGTGGGGGAAGAAAAAAAAAACACTTTTCCTTCTACCCTTTTAGGTTTTTGGCTGAGCCATCCAGATGATATAAGGCAGATTAATAAAAGAAAAACAAAAGTTAGTAACATGTGTGCCTTCCGTATACCTGAGCGATAGCTAGGAAAACTGAGCACCTCTGAAGTGGCTCAAACCGTCACCTGAAATATTCTCCAGCTAAAGACAACAGATGTGTGGTGGGGGGGGGCAGGGAGGGAAGGTTATCAGGCAAACCACAGTGAACAGACTTAAGCAGACCGAAGCCTGTGCCCTCTTCATTGATAAGTGTGTCCAGAGACTTAGTCATCTTACTCTTCCTGAGGGAGAGGAAGGGGCCCTTACAAATGGAGATTTCCGTTATAAATGTAAATGTCTCTTAACACAAGGGTAACTTCTCTTGGGGTTCAGAGCTGCTCCTGTGTCTGCTTTCTTAAAAATAACCAACTCACACCATGAGAGACGATGGACTCTGAAAAACAAACTGAGGGTTCTAGAGGGGAGGGGGGGTGGGGGTATGAGTTAGCCTGGTGAAGGGTATTAAAGAGGGCACGCTCTGCGTGGAGCACTGGGTGTTATGCACAAACAATGAATCATGGAACACTACATCAAAAACGAATGATGTAATGTATGGTGATTAACATGACAATAAAAAAATTTAAAAAAATAACCAACTCACAGTCATCCTTCCAAAGAGACATATTTTGGGGCAGCAAATTGTGCTCCCCTTCAATATCATGTTTGAGCTCAGAAAAATATCACCGGAAATTTGCTGACAAGTTTTCCTATTCACTGTTGAGGAACTAAGGCAGTGTCATTCAAACTAAACAACTCTGAAGTTTTTCTAACTCCATTCTGATTTTTTCAGTAAGATTTGAAATTGCATGAAAATTAAATGTAGACAGTAATTTCATATTTTATAATTCTGTGTTTTCTGGCTAGTTAAATAAACCCAGAAATATAAACAATTGAAATATTTGATCCTACTACCAGCTTATTTCTGTTTTAAAAAGTTGGTTTCATAGTTTGCATAGTTTTTTAAAGTATAAATTGGAAATATTTAAAAATATTGCCTAAAATTGCCTTTTTCCAATAAATTTTACCTTATTTCATCTATCGTAAGGAGAAGCTTCTTTAACCTAGAATTGTATTACTTATATTTTGATTTAAGTGTAATTTTTGGCACTTACCCACATAATTATTGTAGCACTGTTTAACCTTTATATATGTTCATCCTTACTACAATGCTGTTAAAAAACAAAAATTCAAAGGAGTAAATTTAAAGATTTAATTGGCTTTGCTAAGCGAGTCATGAATCTGGCAGCATCCCATCTAGCAAGTAGAGGGGCGCCCCAAGGTGTTGTACAAGATGGAAAGTTCTTATAGGAAGGAAGATAAGGCAAGAAGTCACTAGCAAAAGAAAAGAAAGGATTGTTTCAGGCAAGATCACCTTCCCTTGCAGGGAATCTTATGCAGATTACCTCATCTTCCTTTAGGAGAGGGCCCGGTGATAGATTATGTCATAGATCCTGCTTGGAAAAATCCTGACTGACCAGTTATTACTACATTTCTGGGGGAAGTTGAAATTGCAAGTTAGGTACTGGGTACAGTTTTGATGAGTTGGCCTAAGTGAGGCCATGTTTGGCCTGTGGTTTTCCTTTTTAACAGGGGTTACCCCTTAGTAGATATTCAAGTAAAAAAATGTTTAAAAAATTTTTGAAGGAAACTAAAAGTTCTGTATTGGTAACCACTCAAAGATAAGGATTTTAAATCGGCATTTTATAATTCTTCTTAATTGGGTTACTTCCTTCTATAATTCAGTTTATTGCAGGAGGCAAAACAGCAGGTAGATGTAAGCTAAAGGTTAGCTCAATTAATTATATTTGCTCTATTTTAAGATAAGTCTTAGTTGAATTACTGTAAATTCCTCCATATAGGTCTCTCTCTGCCTTGCCCTATGTCAGTTTCATCTCGCAAACTGCCAACAAGTTAAGCTTCTTAATATATACTTTGATCTTAATTAAGGGACTTTCTTTAAAGATGGCACATTGCTTTCCCAGGTAAAATTTAGAATCTTTAATGAACAACTCTAGTCCTTTCTCATAGGGCCCCACCTTTTCTTCCATCCTGAAAGCCTATAATTACTAAAGCACTTTTCCCAAACACAGTTTGCCTTTTGGCATTTCTGTGCCTCTACAGATTGTAGTTCTTTTGCCTATGTGAGCATCTCACCCTCTACCTACCCTATTATATAAATAGTACTTTAAGATATAAATGTGATAATATTTATTCTAGTAAGCTTCACCAGTCTTCATCTATTCTGGCCAAAATACTTCTCTTTTCAGTGTTTACAGAGCCCTCGGTCCTTCCTGGAAAAGGAACTCCCCATATCTCTGCCTTGTAATCATCTGTCACATTGGAACCTGAGCTTGTTGAGAAGTCTCTTGCCTCCTGCCCAACAGTTGGCATGGTGCTGGGAACCTATTAGATACAGAATGTGTGGTTTCGTTTCTTTCTCTTTTTTTTATTTTGTTGTAGTTGTTTAGTGAGTATTCCACAACAGCTAATTTTAAATCGCTGAAGTCTCTTAGACTGTGTTATTTATGATTTGTGTAGGTATTTTTTGTTTTGAGGAACACATTGTTTTAAGGAATAAGTAAAAGAGCTACCTTTTTCTTCATGAAACACTATTAAAAATAACAGCTTATTATAAAATTATTAACTAAGGACTTCTGTCCATGTCACTTCTAATCAGAATATACTTGGAAAGTTAGATTCCTTCCAGTCCCCTATATGTAAACGCTGCATGGCCTAATGCTTATTATATACCATAGAAAGTCTTTTAGATCAAAGAATCATTGTTCAGTCCTATTCCTTGTCAGTTTAAATGTACCCTAACAATGGAAACATGCCTTTTCAATATGCTATATGAATGTGTATCAAGGCTTGATAGCCGAACTGCCAGAAATCCTAAATTCATCAGAGACTACATTATTTTTATGTAGATAAAAAGATGTGGTTCTCCATTATATTACATGAATTGTCATCATAATATCATAGTTAAAGCTAATGAACCATTCTCTGGCATTTGAAAAGCCAGTTAATGTAATATTTTCCTGATGAAGCTCAAGTTTATAAATGAGTTAAGTCTGTTTGTGTGGGTGTTGTAACGATCATGAAGTGATTTCTCAACATTTTAAAATAATCCCATTCTGCCCCCAATTAAGGCTAGCATGACCTACGAAAAGACACAAGTTATATTCATTTAATCAAAATAACGTATGTAGGGCTTTAAGGAGAAAAATTATTCTATAAGGAAAATCAGTTGTCATAGCAAACATTTCCTATTGAAATCCAAGTTGTATATTAGGCTTAAAGTTTTATTTATTTATTTTTAAGTTATCCAATACCCACACCCTCACCTTTGGTATATTTCTACTATAAGAAGAAGTACATTAATGTTTGTTATGCCTGCCTTGTCCCTTAAATAATGAATTGAAAAACAAACAACAAAAAAAAAAGGATCAAAAAAAAATTCCAGTGACTTTTTATCTGTACTGTACTCCTTTTCCTGAAATTGTATTAAATTTTAGATGAATTCTAGTTATCATAAGAAGGGTGCTGTTGAGGGGTGCCTGGGTGATCAGTTGTTAAGCGTCTGCCTTCGGCTCAGGTCATGATCCCAGGGTCCTGGGATCGAGCCCCGCATTGGGCTCCCTGCTCAGCGAGGAGCCTGCTTCTCCCTCTGCTTGCCGCTCCCCCTGCTTGTGTTCTCTCTCTCTCTCTGTCAAATAAATAAATAAAATCTTTTTTAAAAAAGAAAACAAATTATGATATGTAAGTGAAGCGTTTGTCTCAGGGTGTTATAGTGTATTTCTTAATTTAATGCATGAAAAATAAATCTAGAGAAGACAAACAACTAGAGGTATGGTGGGCTCAAACCTTCAAATCCAGAAAGAGTTTATGCTAGGATTATTAAAATTTGATTCTTTTGCCCCTTGACTAATTTTCTTAAGTACATTATACTTAATTTTCCAAAATCTATGAGTAGTGTGATAGTAGTTTTCCTAGATATGACAGAATTTTTAAAGACACCAATTTTGTTTATGTGTCATTCTCCACCCCCTTACCCAAATAAAAAAAGAATATATAGTGTCAAGGCAGTTGTTTAAGGAGTTGGACAGACATAAGTTTATATCCAGGCTTGCTGTTTGGATTCCTATACTCTGTCTTTTTTATAAAAGTGGGAGCCAGTATATTTATTTTGTACTATTCTTTTAAATGAAAAATATTCTAGGAGCTGATGATGTTCTATTCTATTTCCATGGCTTTGCACATGGAAATATAATAGAGCCCAGAATGCTCTTCCCCAATCTGTCCAACTAGAAAAGTTTTGTACATCCTTTCAATTTTATCATGGAATATATGATATCATTAATAATGACTTCTGTGATGCAGTCAGCCAGCTTGTGTCCCTCTTCATATGCTCACACTGCATATGCAATGTAACCCCCAATGAAGCAATTAAATTATTTGCAGTTTTTTTTGTTTGCTTATCCTTTCCCAACTAGACTGTATGCTTCTAGAGGAAAAAGAATGATGCATAGGAAGTACTACACTCCTACTTAGTGAATGAATGAATATAGGAAACATCTAAGCCTAACATTTAAGGCAAACAGAAAGTGTTCATTTATCTTTTCTTCTCCCCCCTTTTTTAAAAAAAGAAAAAACATATATATGAATAGTTTATATATATACTGTGTATCTGTGGTTACAATTATATACAAGTAAAATTATATATGACATATAAATATATAATCTTAATTTTTAAATGATTTTAAAGTATTAGTATATATAGTATTTAAAATTATACCTTGTTATTAGCACATGCCACAATTAACATTTCAAGGGATAAAAAGATGATTCATTCAAGGTATAGAAATACATCAAAATCCAAGTATTATTGCTTTCTTTCAAAGGGTACAAATTTTGACAAAGACATTTAGAGTACAAACCTTAGACCAGCAGTCACAAAATTTACAGATCTCCTCTGATTGGACTCACCCAAGTGAAGTGGAGTAGGTTTTTTTCCATGGAATATTTTTGTGGGAATTAAAAATAAGCTAAAGAACTAACTAAACCCATGTATTTTCTCTAGTGACACATAATACATAGAATTTTAAGTGAGTACAGTAATTTAATTGAATATAATATGATACAATACAGTAATTATATAAAAGTCTTTTGTTAAGTCTATAACATATTTCAAATAATAGATATTATTATTAAAACAAAACTACATGCAAGGTAGGTTCATAAGAATGTGTTTTGGTGTGCTTTGTTTTGTTTTGTTTTTTTAACTGGCTTACCTATCCATATAAATCTTTAGGGATAATTTCTGCTTTCAACATAATTTTAAGAGGTCATTCATTGTTAAGTAAGAGCCCAAAAATGGCAACATCTCAAAAATGTAGCAAGAAATGAAAGTTTCCTTGAATAATTTGCTTTTTTGTTTAGACTCTTACTTTTTAAAAATATAGAATCTCATATACTGGAACTATTCTAGGGACTGAGAGGGTGATAAAAATCTTAGTTGTAATATTACTTTTCTCAGTAGCAAATGGTTCATGTCTTCTCCTTTAATCTATGCTGGGAATTTATATGCATGTTTAAGAGGAGAACTCATTTGTAACTGAAAATACAATAAAACTGAAATAAGTGGCCAGAAAATTTTAATAGTTATTTAAAAGCGGATAGATCTCTACCCATGCAAGTTTTTTATATAAAAAATGTTCAATGTGCTTTTTCTTCAAGGTTAACTCTTAAGAATGGAATAAAATGATTCTGACATATAGCATAACCCAGGAAACTAAGACAGTGTGTCTTCTACGAACCATGGAATTTCCAATCTTGGTAATATAGTTGAGTTTGAAAATACCACTGATAATATTTTGATTACCGTCATGCAGCCATGGAAGAAGTTCCTCATCCATATGTAATAACATATGTGAGGGAAATAGAAATGATTACTGAATTATTTTTACTTGGTTGATGGAATGGTGGCACAAAAAAATTAGATAATGTGTCATGCTTTAAGGTCACAACTGATTAATTTCAGCTCAAATTTCATGACCCTAGCTTTTTTGCCCCTTGACTATACTACTTTGAAAAACGATACGTTAAATATTGTTTATTTCAATAAAATAAAATATACAGAAATGTCTGTGGGTGACTGCCAGGGAAATTGCAAATTTGCCTTTCTTAAAGTCATTCTTAAAATCCTTGCACACCCTATTTCTGTCTGTGGCCTGGAAATCTTCCTCAAAGAAATTTTTCAAAAAGATTAGGACTCTTTGTTGAGTACACATGAAAGTAGATTTTCCAGATGTCTGGAGTTACTCAGACTACATCATGCTGAAATGTGCTTTTGACATTGAAATGTGATTGGGAGAAGAACCTGTAACCTGTGGGCAGGGCCAAGGAAAGACGGTTAACTTGTTATCCAGTCTCTCTCTGCCTTGCTGCTTGCAAACTGAGACTCATGTCCAGATGGTAGAGACAGATAGAGTGTCAAGTTGGCTTAGATCACTCCATGTATCACATATACAGTACCTGCCCCGGAGTGTTACAGGCACTAATATACTTTATTTCAATGAAATTTAAATTTCTCATTGATACTAATTATGATGTTATGATATGATACTGAGCTGGGGGGTTTGTCACCACAACATGACCTATTCTGTCCTGACCTATATCTTTTTAGTTTTTTTCTGAAGGAAATATGACTTACATAATAATTGCAATAAAAAATGTATCTAGTGTGTGAAAATATGAATTTATGAGAAAGTAGAAGTACGGCAAGCATCATAGTGCCAGGTCAAGTTGTAGAAATTTTTCAGAAATGCCTACTGCACAAAGGAAAGGACAGTGATGGTCGTAAGTATTTTTTATGGGAATAATTTAAAACCTTGTCAGAATTATTTTACCAACATTATCATTGATAGCCCTAGAAAAAGAACCAATCAGGACTGCACTTATGTGACTGTGTATTGTAAGGTCTCTAGGTCAGAGAGTGTGTGGATGATCAGCTGGAGCCTGACAACTCAGGACCTGCAGTGGCTTCTGACATAGCACAAATTCCTAAGTAGTATGACATTGGGAAATAACAAAAATAAAAGTTAAAGATGATACACAGGAATTAAAATAGTCAATTAATAGATTTTCAAACCTAAGTCATCATTAGATGGATAGCATTTAATAAATTCTGCTCTTTTTTGTGATTTTGCTGTGAGCAAATTTTAGAGCTACCAACTTACTAATGATGCCACATTAAATATTTTTGTAAGAAAAATTTCCAGTCATTATATAAGCATTGACTACTTTAGGGACAAATCATGGCCAAGTATATAACAAACTCTGACCAAGAAAGATAGATACAAGTCCTTCCCTAAACCCAAACTGTGGTAGCATACTGTCCTATGATATATTACCAGTTTTGCAGAATTTAAGTATACATATTTACATGTTCTTAAAAATTGTTTCAGATATATTTATCCCAAGAGCAGTGACAACCTAACAATAATTGTGAGTTAAATAAATTATTTTAAATTCAAAAAATTGGGGTGCCTGGGTGGCTCAGTTGGTTGGGCGGCTGCCTTCTGCCCAGGTCATGATCCCAGGGTCCTGGGATCGAGTCCCGCATTGGGCTCCTTGCTCTGCGGGGAGCCTGCTTCTCCCTCTGCCTGCCACTCCCCCTGCTTGTGCTCCCTCTCTCTGACAAATAAATAAATTTAAATAAATAAATAAATGAATTCACAAAATAGTTTCTTAAGGCTTTATCAAACACATCAAAAATTCCAAGGTATTACTTACACAAAATTTAAAGATAGGAAAAATTTTCAGAGTATATTGTTAAAGAACTCCAGAAACAAAATATTACACATAATAAAAATCTTATTTTGTGAAAAGTAATTATATATTATAATTGTTTTTGCTTAAGGGAAGTGATTTCAAATTTTATTGGTAATAATATGATACACAATGAAAATAAAACATGACAGATTTATTTGTGGCTACATTCTGCCAAATTCTTCATTATCTTTAATTTGATATAATGAGAGGGCTGAAAGAAAGCCTTTCTAGTGCTACATGGAAAACAAGTCATAAATTAATGGGATAGAATAACACATAGAAATGTTAATCATTTCAGATATAACTGAGGAAGATTCAATTATCCTCAGAGATAGAATCCTCCCAAATATTAGCAAAAAATATAAGTAAAAATTATAAAGAAACAAAGTATGCCACAACTGTATGAAAATAGTTTCTATGATGTAAGGTTTGATTGGATTGAAATTTTATTTCTGGTAAAAAGCATTTTTAGGTATGTAAAAACAATTTATATTTAAATATGACTTTGCCATTTAATTTTAAGAAAGAGAAAGGAGGGGACGCACCTGAGTGGTTCAGTTGGTTGAGGGGCCAAGTCTTGATTTTGGCTCAGGTCATAATCTCAGAGTCGTGGGATCAAGCCCTGCATGTCCCTTTTCCTCTGCTCCTCTCCCCATTTGCACTCTCTCTCTCTCTAAAATAAATAAATAAAATCTTTAAAAAAAGAGAGAGAGAAAGGAAGAAACTAGAACTTTTTCATTAGGTTAAACAGAAAACTGTCCAAACTGTCTAAACAATGAGAAAACCTAAAAGTCAAAATAATTTTTGTGTTTATAAATTTAAGAGTTAGGATAGTTAGTAGTTTTATGTGATTTGCTTACTTGACTTTATAGTTAATCTAGCTGAGTCAACCTTGTCATGCTGAACACATTTTTATTTTTCCTTGAGGAGTTTGAAGAATATGTGGCTGATTAAGAAACATATTCCAACTAGGAGAAAGTGTATTGTTTTTCCTTTCTTTTTTTTTTCCAACAAAGCAGGAAAGTGTTCAGAATCTAAAAATATACAATTTTCTTTTCAATAATCTTCTCATGGTTTAAAGACCGAAGATGAAACTGAGATCTTAGTCAAATATTGATTGGGGCATATAAAGCACAAATGAATAATTTATATAGCACAGATTTCCATGCTGGGAACATGAGCATGATAAATTTTGTTAAGCTACTGGAAAAGTGCAAGCATAGAAAAGCATTCTATTCAACTTAGAATGATTATAATGCACTTTTTTTTTTTGGTCCCAAATGAACTAATAATGTTTACCCTTATTAGAATTCAAATACAAATGTAATGACTTGGTGGTTATTTTTTAAGTCCCACTGCAACATGTTGCTAAAATTTCACTTTGCAACAGAAACACCTATTTCATCATTCCTCTTAACTTCTTACCTTTTGCTACTCTGAGTCAATGATCATCATTAACCTGCAAAGATTAAGTATCTTTCCAGGAGTATATTTTTCTCATCCTATCAATTCTAACTTTCACATAACTAAAAAGTAGCTTCACCAAGTAATAATCAAATTGAACTATATTGCAATATTATGAAGACTTTGGGGGTACTTAGTAAAAAGAAATCCTATGGAGAAATTCCAAGGATCATTCTTTAGTTATGTGTTAGATCATCTTTCTGTGTTCTTAAAGAATATATTTAGCGCTTGTTACCCATGATCTTTCTTCTTAATTCCTATTCAGTTTGAAAATTAGCACTCAGTGTCACTCAGTGGATATGTTTGCTGGTCACACCATTCCCATCATCTTAAATGACAATCACCCTTTGAACCACTAGTCACATCTGAGTTTGCAACTTTGACCTAGGCCCACAGGATTCTAAGACATATATGTGATTTTATTGTTTCTTTTGAAGACAATATTTTAAGTGAGTTTAACGGTTCAGATATTGTGGAATTGTTCTGAAATTAGTTTTGAATGATATCTAACCACTCTTCTTTCAATAAAATCACTTTCCCTTGGCTTCTCAATGCATTATTTAAGCTACTTCTCTGTCTTTTCCTTTCTCCTTTTTTTTCCCTCTGCCAGATTTTCTTTCTGTCTTGTTCACTTCTGTATCAGCCCACAGAATCCAGGCTACAAACATTGCTCTTGTACTCACATTTATTCTTTACTGTCTTATTGTCTTTGCAGCATAGTATGGTCATTAATTTACTTAAATTAAGTAATACTTAAAATAAGTATTATTTTACTTAATAAGGAAAATAAACACTATCTGTGAGTAATATTAAAGTTAAGTTTTTCTTCTTTTTGTTTAGCAAAAAAGGGGGGATCTTTAAAAGTATGAGAAAAAAGGTAGTACACTCAATCAAGTTTAGCAGTGATATGCTCTAAAGTTTAGTCAAAATTCACTTACCTCTCAAAAAAAAAAAAAAAAACAAATTCACTTACCTGTTGACACAATGACAAAATAAGTGACAGGACTTGACAAGTAAAACATTATTGAATATATAAAAATAGGGGCGCCTGGGTGGCTCAGTCGGTTAAGTTTCTGCCTTCGGCTCAGGTCATGATTCCAGGGTCCTGTGACTGAGACCCACATCAGGCTCCCTGCTCAGTGGGGAGTCTGCTTCTCCCTCTCCCTCTGCCCCCTGCTCGTGCTCTCTTTCTGTCTTGCTCTCTCTCTCTCTCTCTCAAGCAAATAAATAATATCTTTAAAAAAATAAAATAGACAAGCAACATTTGACACCACATTTGATGTGTATGTGTATAAAATACATATAAATATATGTGCATGTATACATGTACATATACTTGTACACATGTACCATATTATCCCTGTATATCTCAACTCATAAGAAAAAAAATTATAATGCAAAGCTTAACTAAAAGGACATTCTCTGGCAGTATTAAATAATATTTAATTATTAAGAAGATGAAGTACACTTCACCCTTCATTTTGTCCTCCAAGCTGTCTTAATCATGGGCTTGCTTGGGGCGCCTGGGTGGCTCAGTTGGTTGGGCGACTGCCTTCGGCTCAGGTCATGATCCTGGAGTCCCTAGATCGAGTCCCACATCGGGCTCCCTGCTCGGCAGGGAGTCTGCTTCTCCCTCTGACCCTCCCCCCTCTCATGTGCTCACTGTCTCTCTCATTCTCTCTGTCTCAAATAAATAAATAAAATCTTAAAAAAAAAAAATCATGGGCTTGCTTGAGGTTAGTGAAACAAGATCTATCTATGTTACTAATTTGATTAAATTACATGTGGCAAAATGTAACAAAGTTTGTATATGTTGCATTCTATCTTCTCAGTTATATATCCATTGATAGCTTTTCTGAATAAATAGGAACAGAAAGCAAAAGACTGTCAACAAAGTTAATATTTAAATGATGTTACAGTATCAGTTACTATTAGGCCCATCAGCACAAATTACTCCCTCCCCTCCATCAGTGACATATATATGTTCAGCATACATCTGAAACTCCTGAATACTTACTAAAGTTTTTAAATTAATTTTTATGGGACTGTTTTTTTGGGGGGGGGGTTGGTGGGTTTGTGTGTGTGTGTGTTTTGTTTTTTGTTTTGTTTTGTGTAGGCTCCACACCCAGCATGGAGCCCATCGCAGGGCTTGAACTCATGAAGCTGAGATCAAGACCTGAGCTGAGATCAAGAGTTGGATGCCTAACTGACTGAACCACCCAGGCGCCCCAGGACTGTTGTTGCTTTTTTAAAACTGGACATGTGTATCAGTTGTCTATTGCTGCATAACAAACTACCTCCAAAACTTTGTAGCTCAAAACAAAAAATCATTCCTTTTGGTCATTTGCTGTTTGGGCAGAATTTAGCAGGTGCAGCTGGTCCACTCCATGCTGTACCAGCTGGGGTATCTCCCCTAGGGGCTGAAGAGGCCACATCCAAGATGGTGCACTCATGTGGCTGGTAGCCTAGTTCAGGTACGCCTAATACTACACACCACTTGAAACTATGTTCTCTAGGTGACTTAATCTAAATCACTTTTACACAGATACACAAAATCTTTGATTTTTCTGCCTGAAAGACATGAGGAAAGATATAGGTAACAGGCTCAGTGAATCTTTGCTTGAAAATAACACTCCCAGCCATTTTGAGAGCAAAATTCAGAACTGGCTCATATCACTGCCACTCACATTCAAGTGGTCAGAACTTTATCACATGACCATAGTGGCCATGGCTAGCTGCAAAGAAGGCTGGTCATGTAGTCTTAAGCAGGGGTGGCCTATGTCTAGCCCCAGCTCTGTTTTTACAGAAGGAAGATGAGTATTTAGGAAAAAGTAGCAGCCTCTCATACCTTTCCAGATTGTTTTGTTACTCTTCCCTTTGTGTAAACAAAGCTATTTGTACACAACTTTACTTAAAGCATGAATCTTACCATTTTGTTAATAATGAATTTCTTCAATGTGAGAGTCCCCTAATGTGTCTCTGAACATCCCATGCCTGGATCAGTGCCTGACCAAAAAAAAAGTAGGTGCTTAGTATAAGTTGATTATTGAATGGACAGATTTTCCAACTTTTGAAATATCCAAGTCGTCCCCAGTTGTATTTACCTCTAGTTTAAGGAGAATTAGCAAATGGATGAATTCTAAAAAGGGGCAAATTTAACTTCTAAATTGGCACAGGAAAAAGATTACTCAAGTCTTCCAAATTCTTAGTAAGAAACAGCCATCAAAGCCAATAATTTATGCAGCAAAAAAATACACGGTTCCAAAGGATATGATGTTTTCATTTGTAGACTCATTAATGTTCCAGAAATAGCTGAACTGTGAGCTATGCCTAGCCAAAGACAACGTTAAAGGTTTTGAGGAAAGAAAAATGTTCTTGATATACACAGTTTTATCAGTCTTATACCAGTATTTTCATATGTTTCTCCTTTTCTTCACAATTATAGCTCAGTTGGCGTATGCACTGGTTTCCAGTCGTTCTGCATTGAGCTATTTTCATTCCAGCACATAGTTATTTTCAGTCTCAACTGGAAATGAGTGCAGGGCCCACCTGATGATCCTGATTCCATCTAGCCTTCTTTGTATTCTAAGACGGAGCACACATTATTTTTGGTCTGACACTCCTTTGTATTGATCCTAAGAATTTGGTGCAAGCCTCACCTTTTCTGTCCAGCCTCAGGAGTCTGTCAGAATGACACAGCCATTAAAATGTAGGTTTGAAGGTTGGACAGACAAAGTCAGAAGTATTTGTACTGTGTTTACCTCAGGAGTCACTGCACTCTGGTTTCAGCTTAGAAGAAGACACTAGAATATTTCAGGATATGGAAACGACTCTCAAGAATAAAAGTCACATTTATTTTTGTTTATTCCACATCCGTTTGTGAGATCAGTTTTATATGATCATGTGTAATTGATGCATCACAAAGTTAATAGTTTCTCTTGCCCACACTGTTCTCCTCTGTTTGCTGTCTCCTTGCCTCATCCTCGGTGGCTCTTCAGATCAAAGGGTGATGTTGGAAGTCAGGAAGTGTTTCAGGGCTGAATAGGATCCACAGGAGGTGGCCCTGAAGAGGTCCATGCGGAGCATTAAATACAGTTCTAGATAATCTTTAGTGATCAATTAGCAATTCTTAAAAGCCCGAAGAGTCAGAATTGACATCCCTGTCTTCTATATTTAGAAATTCAGAAATCTTTATGGGATCCTGTCATTCTTAGTTTTTATAACCTAAAAAATAGAAACCACTTATATTTATATTCTCCTGGCAATTTCTGACAGTTTCACAAATTTCTCTGTTGTATGAAACATTTGATTATTCTTCACCCCTCATAATGAGGCACGTCGTAATGTTATTAATGTTGTCTTAACATAATTTATATCAAAGCTACTTTCCAGAAGTTTTTTTGTTTTTGTTTTTGTTTTGAAGGAAATGGAGGGGAAATTATTGAGAAATTATATTCTGTTTATATTATTTTAATAAGCATCTACAATGAAATTATGACAATAATTAAAGGATATTTCTGTCCTCACCAACTTCATTCCTTTATTCGATGTTGTGTTTCCAGTGAGGCCATTCTAACGAAATTAACTAAATCACCACGTCTATCACCACTTCCTTTGTTTTTCTTCTGGGTACTTATCACTGTCTAACATACTATATCCTTTTTGTTGTCTTATTTATTATTTCTCTTTCTCCATTAAAATGTAAGCAATGTTGATTGGACTTTTAATATAGGGACTTTTAATCTGCTTTGATTACTGCTAAATTCCCAGCAGGTGGTAAAATAATGTCTGCCGCATAGCAGACTCTTAATAAATATTTGTGAAATAAATAGTTAAATGACATACTGAATGAATATACATGTGATATTTATTTAAAAAATCAAGTTACTTATGAGACTTTCTAGATAATTGTCAAAATATTTTGGTATAAATTGAAGTTTATGTAACTTCGTTTTGTCTATTAAAGGAAGTAAAGATGATGACTTGGAAAAGTCACCCAAAGTGGCAAAAGTGATGGGCATTAAAGAGGGCACGTATTGAATGGAGCACTGGGTGTTATACGCAAACAATGAGTCATGGAACACTACATCAAAAACTAATGATGTAAGGTATGGTGATTAACATAACATAATAAAATAAAATTTTTAAAAAATGGCAAAAGTTCTAATTGTTTTCTATTCTAACAAACAATTTTATGGAGAGTATTTTTTAAATCATTTTTACATTTGAGTGGCTGTATTGTTGCCTATATGTCATTGCATAAACCAAGTAGAGACTTTTGCACTAAATTTCTAAACCCATAATACTCCTTACAGCTATTACCCCAGTGTCTTCTCGTTATGGAAGCTATTAAGAAAGCAGCATGAGGGCGCCTGGGTGGCTCAGTCGTTAAGCGTCTGCCTTTGGCTCAGGTCATGGTCCAAGGGTCCTGGGATCGAGTCCCACATCAAGCTCCCTGTTCAGCAGGAGGCCTGCTTCTTCCTCCCCCACTCCCCCTGCTTGTGTTCCCTCTCTCACTGTGTCTCTCTCTGTCAAATAAATGAATAAAATCTTTAAAAAAAAAAAAGAAAGCAGCATGAAATCCAAATTGTATTTTATAAATTGATTAGGAAAATAATTCTTCTAATGTCCTTTTGTGAATGACGAGATAGGAAAACCTTGATCAGATGGTTGGACCAAATGCATATTCTCTATTAACTGTTTTTCTTTAACAGTTAAGGATTTACTTTTTTAGGAGTAGTGAAACTTCTATTTGTTTTAATTTTATGGTACAAGAATGAACCTCTTCTGAATTAGTGCTCTGTCCCTTCTTAATAAAATGCTGGTGATAAAAGGTTATTTTTACAAATATTATTATTCCTACCACTAATATGAATTTTACAGGGTCTCTTGGACATCATTACACATGAATATCAGTCACCAATAGATTTATATAATCGAAGAAAGTATACGAGAGTCTTAGGCTGGAATTCTGATGTATATATATTAACTGTTGCCTGTTTTCCACAGAAGTAGATTATTGTAAATGTGTTTATATTTTTAAAGTTTTGACATATTTAATTTTTTTATTAAGTAGGTTATAGTTTGAGTGTTGATTATTTATGGGAAAATGGAATACCTATTGGTATCTATTGTAAATTATTGGTGATAGAGAAAATTTTATGGTGATTTAGAAATTAACCTCTGCCCTCAGGGAAGTGTTTTTCTATAATTGAATAAAAGCCAGCTTTTAAATTCAACACTGTAGAGTTCTCTGAAATTAGTGAAATATACCTGGTGATGCAAATGAGAGTTTAGTAGGAGACCTTTTGGCCCAACAATATCTGAATAATCCATTGCCTCCCCCCAGTTCCAAGATGTGGTATTGTACAAGGTAGATGCCCAATAATTATATGCTGAATGAATAAATGTGTGCATAAATCTCTGTTCAGCAAGCCAGAGGCCTGGGTCTCTGACTCGGCCTGCGGTAAATGAGGATGTAATAGGAGTATTGATGATACTGGTTTGTAGTTTTAGGAAGGAGACAAAAGAGAACCAAAGCTAGAGGCTCAAGCCAGGAAGTTTGGAAATAAAAGGACAGATGGAAATAAAAGGTCTTTAAATCAATGGGAGCTAACTGAAAGCAAGAATCATACCCCAGTGGAGGTTCTTCCGTGGAATCGGTGCAGATGAACTAGACAAAGCTACATATATGGGCCTTCCATGCATATAGTCTTAGAGATGTGTGTATTCGCTACAATAATTTTGTCTTGGAATGAATGATATCCTTTTGGTGATAATCTAAAATAAATGTAAGCCTCTTGTTTAATATACATATCCTATTGCTAGATTGTACTTCTTGCTTTGGAATTTGTATGTGTAAACATTTTGGTTCCATGTTGTTGTATTTAATTGTCTAGGTCTACTGAGAAAAGAATGGAAGTGCACAATACATAAATAAAACATTTTCACTAAAGAGAAGCCAAATTATTTTAATCCACACCATTGAAAGAATATTTTACATTGTCCAGTAGGGAAAGTGATGGGAGAATGATCTTTATAGAGCATATTTGTTAGGATGGGCTTGCTGAATTCAAAAGGTTCATCGTTTAGCAATTACTTACATTTCAAATTGCTAAAGATTATTTCAGTTAGAAATCATTCTTTATATTAACTTGTTAATTTAATTCAGAATGCTAAACTGATTTTTATTGGTTTTATAGTTTTGTTGTACTTAAATTGTAGCATTTTAGTTATTTTAGGTTCACAATGATAAGCATGGGGAGTGTTTAACATATGTTTATGTTTAAATATAGTTACACAATATAGAAACAATTCAAGCCTATTCTGGGTTTTCAAAACCTTTATATAGAGCTCTTTTCAAACCTTTATTTAGAGCCTGGGCATTTCTCAAGTTCAGAAAGTGGAATCATGAGAAATTCCCTTAGTTATCTGTTAAGGAAAGAGAGCCAGTTTGGACTTTTTATCTCATCATAAATTCATGTTCATGGTCCTTACTGGATAATTGATGGAAATGATAATTTTCTACTAGAATCTTTAAGGTTACATTAACTAATGAGGGGAAAATGAGCGAAAACGTTTTTAGTAATTTTGAAATTTTAAATTTTAATAAATTAAAAACTGGTTTTAGTAATTTCTCAAACCAAATACTTTCTGCATTGATTTTCTCTTACTTGATTTCATAAATATAAGATGTTGCATTAACTACTAATGGGCATAAGACACAATCAGTTTCAAAAATGACATATTCCCTGTTTATGGTGACAAATTTTGTTATGATGATTCTGATGATGATGATGATGATGATGATGATGATTTCTGTTCCTCACAGAGAACTTAACACATGCCAGGAGTATGGCATGTGGTATATGGTTGGCATGCACATATGTTATCTAACTTCATCCTCACAGTAGCCCTATGAGAGAGGTACACTTATTTTTTCTGTTTCACAGATAAACTGAATCTTTGAGTAAACTGAGTCTTCTAAGGTCCCACAGTTCTTGCAGAGTGGAACTGGATGGAAATTCCATTTAATTCCTATACTATATACTTCCCTCAAAAATTAGATTAAAAAGTATTTTTATGTTTAAGATATAGTATTAAATAATGTAGCCCCAAGAGATAATTATGATTTTTAATTTTCTTCATTTTGTTTATCAATATATACCATTGTTCTTTTTTTTACTTATTCAATAATAGACATGTATGATATCTATGTATCATTCATCACTCCCTGAATAATTCAAATTTAAAATTTGTGTTGATTAGACGTGAAAGGTGTTGGTTACCTTTTCTTCCCTATTCACCAGGTGCATCCAAATATCAAATATCCAAAATACCCCATATCAAAAACTTGGTTATAGCAAACAGAATGTTTTAAGAGAGGAAAACTCTTTAAAGTCAGACCGATAAATAGTTTCCAGATTCATTATTTGGATGTTATGAGTAATTTTATCTTTGTATTTGCTAACTTGTTCTTTATGTAAAAAGTTATTTATCACAACAAAACCCAGGTCAGTGACTTCCAAAACCCTTTCTTCACTGAGCTGATTCTTTTGTTATTCCGGAATTGCTCTGCCAGAACTCTCAGAATCATCATTCTTGCTCCTGCAGTGTTTACAAGCAGTGAGTTCATAGGCACAGAGCTGATTGTTATCTCACCTAGCTGCTGTATTTAGGATACTAAAATGGATAACTATCAATATCATAGAATTTAGGAATACCTTATTAACCCTAAACTCTTTGCCTATAGATTTTCCTGTTCTATATAAAGTCCAGTGGTAAGAATATATGTTTAAAGCAAACATTGTTGCTCATATAAAATTACATATCTATTACCATACGATATTGCCTTCACTTTCACTTTTTTCTCCAAATAGTGCAAAGGGGCTGTTTGACTCAGTATGAAAAATGAAAGTTAATAGAGTAGATGTGATAGCCTCATTTTCTCTCCTTTTGTTTTTTGAACTGTCCAAAATACCCAGACCTTTTGAATTAATGAATTTAAGTTCATGTCCCATATCATGGCATTTACTAAATATGTGCCTTTGCACAATATTTAATTTTGGTGAGCCGTAGTCTACATATATTTAAAAAATAGGGATAATGGCATGTAATTATCAGACTTTTTGGAAGAAATAAATCAGATGCCAATATGTTATTTATTAAAAAATTTATAAAGTCTTTTATTTTAATCCCATTATTGTTAACATGAAGTATTATATTAGTTTCAGGTATACAATATAGTGATTTGACAATTCTATACATCACTCAGTGCTCATCACGATAAGTGTACTCGTAATCTACATCACCTTATTTCACTCATCCTCTCACTTACCTCCCCTTGGGTAACCAGCAGTCTGTTCTCTATAGTTGAAGAGTCTGCTTTTCAGTTTGTCTCTTTTGTTTTTTCCCTTTGTTTCTTTTTTTTCTTTTTCTTTTTTTTTTTCTTTTTAGATTCCACATATGAGTGAAATCTTATGGTCTTTTTCTGACTGACTTATTTGGCTTAGCATTATACTCTCTAGCTCCATTCAAGTTGTTGCAAATGAAAAGATTTCATTCTTTTTTATGGTTGAGTAATATTCCATTATATATAATTAATATAAATATTCATATATATTAATATTATCCCATTAATGTGCCACATCTTCTTTATTCATCCATCAATGGACACTTGGGCTGCTTCCATAATCTGGCTATTGTAAATAATGCTGCAGTACACATAGGGCTGCATATATCCTTTTGAATTAGTGTTTTCGTATTCTTTGGGTAAATAGCCAGTAGTATGATTCCTAGATGATAGGGTAGTTCTATTTTTAATTTCTTGGGGAAGTTCCATACTGTCTTCCATAGTGGCTGCACCTGTTTGCATTCCCACCAACAGTGCGTGAGGGTTCCTTTTTCTCCACATCCTTGCCAATACTTGTTGTTTCTTGTGTTTTTTATTTTAGCCATTCAGACAGGTGTGAGGTGATATCTCATTGTAGTTTTGATTTGCATTTCCCTGATGATCAGTGAAGTTGAGCACCTTTTCATGTGTCTTTTGGCCATCTATATGTCTTCTTTGGAGAACTATCTGTTCATGTCTTCTGCCCATTTTTTATTGGATTATTTGTTTTCTTGGTGTTCAGTTATATAAGTTCTTTATATATTTTAGATACTAATTCTTTATTGGATATATCATGTGCAAATATCTTCTCCCGTTCAGTAGGTTATCTTTTAGTTTTTTTTATCATTTCCTTTGCTGTACAGAGCTTTTTATTTTATTTTTTAAGATTTTTTATTTATTTATTTGAGAGAGAGAGAGAATGAGAGATAGAGAGCACGAGAGGGAAGAGGGTCAGAGGGAGAAGCAGGGAGTCTGATGTGGGACTCGATCCCGGGACTCCAGGATCATGACCTGAGCCGAAGGCAGTCGCTTAACCAACTGAGCCACCCAGGCGCCCAGTCAGAAGCTTTTTATTTTGATGTAATCTTAATAGTTTATATTTTGCTTTTATTTCCCTTGCCTCAGGAGACATATCTAGAAAAATGCTGCTGTGGCCAGTGTCAGAGAAATGATTGTCTGTAGCTCTCTTCTAGGATTTTTATGCTTTCAGGTCTCACATTTAGGCCCTTAATAATTTTGAGTTTATTTTTGTGCATGGTGTAAGAAAGTGGTCCAGTTTCATTCTTTTGCATGTAGCTGTCCAGTTTTCCCAGCACCATTTGTTGAAGAGACTGTCTTTTTCCCTGTTGCATATTCTTGCCTCTTTTGTTGAAGATTAATTGACCATATAATGATGGGTTTGTTCCTGGGCTTTCTATCCTGTTCTATTGATTAATGTGTCAATTTTTGTGCCAGTACCATAGTGTTTTGATTAGGACAGTTTGTAGTATAACTTGAAATGTGGAACTGTGATACCCCCAGCTTTGTTTTTCTTTCTCAAGATTACTTTGGCTCTTCGGAGTCTTTGGGGGTTCCATATAAACTTTAAAATTGTTTGTTCTAGTACTTTGAAGAATGCTGTTGGTATTTTGATAAAGATTGCATTGAATCTGTAGACTGTTTGGGTAGTATGGACACTCTAACAACATTTATTCTTCCAATTCATGAGCATGGAATATCTTTCCATTTGTGTCATGTTAAATTTCTTTCATCAATGTTTTATAGTTTTCAGAGTAGAGGTCTTTCACCTCCTTCATTAAGTTTATTCCTAGGTATTTTATTATTTTTGGTGCAGTTGTAAATGGGTTTGCTTTCTTAATTTCTCTTTCTCGTGCTTCATATTAGTGTACAGGAATGCAATGGGTTTCTGTACATTGATTTTGTATCCTGGGACCTTTTTAAATGTTTTTATCAGATACCAATTTATTAATGGCCTAGCACAGTGTCAGGCTCAGAAAAAGCAATGTATTAGTTTCTTCTCTCTAACTGGCACCAAAAAGTCATTCAAAATCTTTAACTTCAACTCTTAGTCTTAGATACCTTCAGAAAGAGAATTTCTTAGTATCATCTAGAAATGCATTGACTTCTCATTTCTTTTTTTTATAAGATTTTTTATTCATTTGAGAGAGAGAAAGCAAGTGAGAGCACGAGCAGGGCAAGGGTTAGAGGAAGGGGTTGAGGGAGAGGCAGACTCCCTGCCAAGCAGGGTGCCCAACACAGGGCTCGATTCAGGGCTCATCCCAGGACCCTGGAATCATGACCTGAGCCTAAGGCAGACACTTGATGGACTGAGCCACCCAGGCGCCCCATACTTCCCATTTCCTTTTAAGCAGGTGAAATGTACACACATACTGTTAGAAAGTTTTACATACTGTTTGCAATATTTTATGTACTTTCTTCCCTCTTTATCATGTATCAATGAATCTTTGGTAAACTACAGTTTATTTAAACATCATACATCCTGTGATACTTGATTATGGAAATGTATGGAGTTTTAAGATTTAGAAATTTCAGGCCAGTTACTTTGTTTTGGTACTTAGGTTACCTACAAATTGTTTCATGTGATGATTTTCTCAGCACCTCATTGAAACATCTCCAGATAAAGCCATTAAGCGACATGGGTGAATAGGGGCCATTACTTTCTGTTTTCACCTTTTTTGAAATTCATTCTGAGAAATTTCTTGCAATTCTGTTGTGTCTAATAACCAAAGATATAAAACTCTCTAATCGTTATGAACTTCAAAATAGTAATATTTTGGAGAAGCAACTTTTTACACTACTTCAAAAAATATGGCTTCATAAGAGAGAGTAATGTGATAAATTAACATAGGCAGATAATATATTGTATTTTTAGGACATAAATAATTATTCTAAGTTTATGCTATAATGAATTTATATTAGGGAAAATAATCAGAAATGGAAGGGACTTGTAGTGATTATCTGAACTTCCTGCTGTCAAGTCACCACTTAAATTATCTAAATCAAATGAATGGTCATATGTGTTCTAAGATTAATGTTGCTTTTACCTGCCTTTGGCTGAGTGAGAAGAAAAGGAGTTTCTTTTAACTTTGCTGGAAGCAGATAGATTCTTCTTTGGCTATTTGGTTGTCAGAAACATGCTATTCTATGCCATTCAAATTAATGATGCTAACTTTAGATGCCTTGTCATTGAAACTCTCTTATGACATCTCCTCAAACCTTTATATGCTGGATGTTTAGCTATACTGGAGTTCATTCCTGGAGATTTCTAGGTTCATATATCAATGAAAGAGATTATTTCTGAAATAATATAACTCTGCTTGTATTTTTTTAAAAATCTTCAATGTATGGTAAACTCTAAAAGATTATTCCATGTTCTTTAATTATAATTTTACATTCTATATAGTAAGCATATTTGAAGCAGTTTTCAGTAATTATTCTAATATTTAATTTCAAATTCAATATAACTCAATGTAAGTAAATGTTAACTGGTAAAATGGTTCCAGTTCTTTGACTCCTTATTTCATTTTCAAGGTAGAAACACTGACACTGGTTTGGAGTCTTGAATAAGCAATTTTTCCAGTAACATAGAAATTGCATGTTTTTCCTTCCTCACCACAATCACTCAAATTTTGTGCTCTCCATGTCAGTAAATTGCTGCTTTTACTTGGAGCCATCTTTTATGTTCACCTAGGACTTCCAACAAAGCAAATCCTAGAAGTTCAGCCATATACTGAGGTAAATAGATTACACAGATTTAATAGCTGAACTTCCAAATAAAGTCAGATTAATAGATACAAGTTCACAGTCTGATATGTCCACATGCTGGCAATTACTTGTGTAATTTGATCCGTGTAGATAGCTAAATTGGTCAATGTCAAACCCAGTAGTCACTCTTTGACCTAAATGTGCATTCTGTGTTGCTCAAATTAATCAAAAGATCAATTGGTTTTCCTCCTAATTGTTGAGGACATTATGTGAGACTCTGTGTAGAGCTTCACAGAATCAACTGGTGTGCCTCAGCTAATAGTTTACTGATTTTTACCCTCAGGGTCAAGAAACATATTTTAGATTAAATGCCCATGGCACCCTACTGACTAGCCTGGAACAACTCCAAACGATTTACTCTTTTGGACTGGATATGATAGTTATATTTTAACATTAGTAATAAGACTTTATTTTATGATTTCATTTTCAATTGAACATTAGTCAACTGACTTGAGTTTATATTTTTGACTAGATTTGTATTTTTAACTAGTTAGGTTGATTATTATTTGTGAGTTCTTGTTAACGTCAGGAAACAGTGTGACTTACAGCTAACTCAGTTAAATAGAAGATAAGTGTTCAGTAGTTTAAGTTAGTGTGTGTGTGTGTGTGTGTGTGTGTGTGTCCCCTAATATAATTCTCTAAATGATTTCTGTATGTTTAATAAATGTGAGCCATTGGTCATAGGGAGACAGAATGGCTAAAACAAGAGTTCATGTCTAATATACCATAGATTGTCATGACCATCTTATACAACAGATCAAGAATGAGTGGGCATTGTTGTTGCTGTTTTTGTTTTTGTTTTTGTTTTTTACTGAATGACTTGTCTTGCTAAATGACTGCAGTGTCTTATTTTATTGGTATTTATCATGTCCCTCCAGGCTCTGGAAAATCGAGCTATCCACATTTTATTATTTTCAATTTCCTTTAAGTTAATCTTCTGAAATTTTTCCTGTACTGCTTATCTGACTTTCTTTCCTAGTTTATCTACATGTTCCTAGGAATGAAGGCCTTATATATATATGTACATATCATTGTCTGTAGAATAAACAACCAAGGTATCACCTTAACTCTGCACTACCACGAGAGAAAAAAAAGTCTCAGCCTATATAAGGGTGCCCATTTTAACAGCTAATATTAGCAAAATTCAAGTTGATTTTGGATTCTTATTAAACTTATTCACCAAATTAGAAACTGTCATTTTAATTAGAGGCAGAACATATCCAAGAATATTATTACAGTCCCTGGTAGATATGACTACATATTTTGAATATACTTTCCACTTCTCCAGTCAATAGTTGGTACTCCTTCCCTATTCCATTGCTATATTTAAGTTATTTGGACCACAACTACAAAATGTAGAATAAAAAGTTAGAAATCCTAAAGGATGTGTTTCCTTCTCCTATATAATGGTCTTGCCAAAGATAAGGACTTTTAAAGCTCTCAAGTATAGTATTGTAAGTAGTTTCTACATTATGCCAAGTTTAACAGTGCTCTTTAATTTCTTTAAAATGTGCTGATCAACAGCTATGTCATAACTTTTTGATCTGTTTACTTGGTAACTGAGACCCAAGTCCAATGAAAAGCAACAAGATGCACATATTCGGGTTACAGTTTTAGCATTTCTGTTACATGGAAAAATTTTAAATAATCATAATGTCCTGGTAATTTGTATTTTTAAGAGTTTCAAATAAGTATGAAGTCACCTATAGTTATTGTTGCTGCTGCTGCTTCTTTTGTTGTTGTTGTTGTTGTTACTCAACTTGATATGAGCAAACTTTGAATAAACCAGGGTGGTTTATAGAAAAATAGAAATAGGAAAAAGACACGTAGAGTCAGTCATTTAAAAAATGCTTTTGAAGTTGGAGAAACATCATTAGGAATAATGTAATAACCAATTTTAATAATTTGAGGCAGCTGTATTATTACTAAAGTGAGATTGAAAACCTTTGTTTACAAGGCACCTGGGTGGCAAAGTTGGTTAAGGGTCCAACTCTTGGTTTCAGCCCAGGTCATGATCTCAGAGTCCTGGGATTGAGCCCCTCATCGGGCTCTGTGCTCAGCATGGAGTCTGCTTAAAGATTCTCTCTCTCTCTCTCTCCCTCTGCTCCTCCCACCCATGTGTACTCTCTCTCTCTCTTTCTCTCTCTCTCTAAAATAAGTAAATAAGTCTTTAAAAAAAAAGGAGAAAATCTTTGTTTATAAGAGAAAAATTTTTCTGCAGGAAAAGAGATCATACAGGAAGTATCTTAACAGCCTTTTCAAATAAGTGCGACATTTGATAAGACTCCTGAAGTCCTCAGAGGACTATATTCTCAGCAGGCAAAAAAAAAAAAAAAGTTAACTAAGTATTTAATTGATGGCCATAGTGACTATCATGGTAGTTTTGGTCAGTTCATCTTTGTTGCTCTTGGCCATTCTTCTAAAATTTCTGATTGTTTGACTTCCCTACTAAAATCATCAGCTGTCTGGACAACCAGCCAGTCCACTAGCCTACCTACTTACCTATCTACCACATAAGCAAAGAAACAATAAAAACATCCTGTGGCAAACAAACTAACAAATGAAAACATTCTCTTGCTCTTCATGATACAGGATAAAATGAAAATTCATTAGTGTGTGTTCTGTTCACTCTTGCCCGTGTTTCCCCCAGCGTTATCTCCTGTAGTTCTTAGGGTTAGCACAAAACCAGACACAAAGGACCCTTCACTCTTACCATCCAAAGTCTCCTTTGCATTCACTGCCTCTGCTCTTGCTCTCTCTTTTGGGTCCACTGGTTTTCTTTTCCATCAACTCAGCCTAATTCAAAATTTTAAGTCCAATTCATTTCAATTCTCTGACCCTTCCTCCATACCTCCATAAACTTCCCTAATAACTTGTAAATATATATGATTATTTTCTTAGGCACTGCTTACCAGCTCCAATTTGGGATTCATGAGGGCAGTAAAAGTATCATGGTCACTAGCAAGCTTAGCACGTTATTGACGTGTATTAGCCCCTTATCCATATGTTTTTGAATGAATAAATGAAAGAATTAATGAATAAAATCATATAAATGTATTTTTATTAATAATTTAAAGTTATCTTGGGGCCCTCATAAAAATCAACATTTATCATACATCTATAATTTTATAACATGTGGGACATATTTTCATTAAACTTTTGCATGCACACACACACACACACATACACGATTTTATACCCAGTACTTGGGAAAATAATAACCAATTTTAAATCTCTAAACTTAGACAATATAATTTGCTTTGCAACATATAAAGGAACATATTTTGGCAAGCATGGGGACCACTTTAACATCTTCCCAGTGCTTATTACACATTTTAATGATTCTTAAATGTTTGCAGACAGTGCTTGCGTTATGCTAGGTATATTTTGACCTTAAAATATGATGCATGGGAAGGAATAAAATGGTTCTTTTATCCTTTATTTTTTTCCTTTTATTAAATTATTCATCTGAGATCAGGGAAAACATGAAGCATGACCTGATTTCTAAGAGCTTTCTATGTTAGTAGAAATCTTCCAGTAGTTGTTATACTTCTGTGTATCCTTACACTTAAAGTGATTTTAAATTGATTTTATTATCAAAGATATGAATGATATTTAACACCATTTTTAGTTATGTGATACATTTTAATTTTAATTTCCTTTCATTTCCCTTTTCTTTTATTTTTCTAATTTGTTTTGTGGTGTTGTTTCCTTTTGAATGCCTTCCTAGACTTCACAATGTATCTATTAGTCAAGTGTGGGTCATCCTTAGTGTATATATTATTTTGTAATCCATTGTTCACTTAACAATATGTAATTAACATTTCCCCATATAATTAAACATTTTTCTATCTTGTCATGCTGGTTGTAAATTAAAGATATCTTAAGTTTTTACCTATTTAAAAAATTGCTGTACTAAGCAATATTAGAATTAAATAATTAAATACAATTATTTATGGTGGACAGATTTCTAAAAAGCGAATTGCTGCTTGAACAGTTTTGAAATATATATATACATACATATATATGTATGTATATATATATTGCTCTTTTGCCTTCCAAATATGTTTTAAGTAATTATATCTCAACCAGCTGGTTGTAAAGTTGGCCATTTTCTGAATGCAGTACTGGAATAAGTGTTCGTGTGTGTGTGTGTGTGTGTGTGTGTGTATATACGTGGTGTGTGTGTGTGTGTGTACATGTGGTGTGTGTGTGTGTGTTCTTTTAACAGTAAAATAATGCCAATGACATGGTGGATGTAATAATTGAAAGTGAACACTAATAAATCTTATAAAAACAAACTAGAAAAAATATACATTGAGAACTGTTCTAGAGGTAATATGAAACTTCTGTGATCATTCATTCAGCATTTATTCACTTTTGTAAAAAAATTGTTTACTGAACACAGGGTGTATTCCAGACACTGTGCTGGATGACGGGATGTAAGGCTCAGTGAGCCGTGACCTCAGCCTTGCCCCTCTGCAGAACATACTTACATAAAGCAGGTCCATTTCTGTAGAACATTGCTGTCAGCAATGCTGGAACAAAGAGTCATGCAAGTGAGTGAGTGGGGAAGTTGGTGGAGGCTTCCCAAAGAAGATAGTATTTGAGCTAGTTCTAGCAGTATGAGTAGGAGTTTATAGAAAAGTGAAGGAAAATATAAAAATAAACCAATACAAATGTATATAATGAAGATAATGAACAGGTATTTGCTTGTTTGCTTTTTCAGAAAGAGAAGTGAGGTTGGGATCCACCTTGGGGAATATGGAATGACCCATGCCTTGCTAAGAAGTTCTGGTAATTAGTGTAAAAAGCAAGCAAAAAGGTTTTTAAATAAAGGAGTGGTAAACTGTTTATATAAGAAAAATACTCCTAAGGCAGTGTAGAGTATGGACCAGAGGAGAAGAGAAACTGGTGGCGAGAAACAATGGACTAGGCCGCATGATGGAAGCCACGTCTTAGTGGTGGTGGCCGGGGAGAGAAGCTCAGTGATGGTGCCCACAGGATGTGCTAGTTGAAGAGGAAGGAGGAGAGTAAAGGTCTGAAGTGGCAAAGACACGTTACAGAATAAGCTCCTTTCCTAATTTGACTCCCTGTGTCTAGTGTACCATCCTCTGCTGGGACCTCAATCCTGAGATAAAAGGATTCCAGAGACCTGAGAGAACCAGTGAATGCCCTGCTTTCTTGAATAACGAGATAAGGACCCATAGTTTTCATCAGATTCTCTTCTCAGATTCGTGGGTACTTTTTAAAAAATTGCAAGCCGATATGTTTATAGGTACTTTTCTAGGGAGAAAGACTCCATGCTTTCATTAGATCTGTTTAGTAGATTATAACACCAAATGGCTGAAATTAAATTTCAGAATATACTTTTATTTTCACAGATTTTGTTTGTATTTAGGTCCAGTCTTTAGGGCAGAGCTATGGGGTAGTGTGGCAGAGAATACATGGCAAAATTGGTAAATTTCTTAAACTTTCTTAACTGCAATTTCTTCACTTCCAAAATGGGGAGTGTAACATCTAGTTCAAATAGGGGGATATTAAATAAGAACGTACTAGCCTAGCAGTTAGTACTGTGGTTGGTTAATAGAAGGCCCTCAGTAAGTGATAGCAATAATGAATATTGTTATTATCATTATATTTAATAAATAGCAGTGATAAGCCTTATCTCACTTCCCTTTCCCTCCACGATGCCTTTACTTATGACTCCATCTAAAGTTGGTCTCATCCTCTTTTGAGCTCTTTGCTTATACTTCCTTTTGACACCTACCTTACTTTAACTGCAATTATAATGTATATGTCTTTGCCTCATCCAGCTTAGTCGAGATAAGGATATTCGTATTGTAGAACTTTTAGTGTTGGCTGTTATACATTCTACATAGTATAAGCACAATATTTTAAATATTTTATATACAACATGATATTAAATATTTTAATAGCACATTTGGTTCAGTGGTAATGATCAAGTATTTATCCGCACCATATTATCTTCTTGAT